>NC_135650.1:4382392-4434892 GCF_053574225.1 Canis aureus | reverse complement strand
TGCTGGGTGTAGGATCTATTGGCTGTTTTTTCTGTAGCTCCTTTAGGTATAAGGATAGCTTTTGTATTTGAGTTGTTTCCAGTTTTTGGATGGATGCTTGTATTGCGATGTATTTTCCCCTCAGGACTCCTTTGGCTATATCCCAAAGGTTTTGAACGGTTGTTTCTTCGTTATCATTAGTTTCCATGAATCTTCTTACTTCTTTCTTAATTTCCTGGTTGACCCTTTCATCTTTTAGCAGGATGTTCCTTAACATCCACCTGTTTGAGGTCCTCCTCCCAAACTTCTTCTTGTGATTTAGTTCTAATTTCAAAGCATTATGGTCTGAGAATAGGCAGGGGATGATCCCAATCTTTTGTATCAGTTCAGAAAGGATTTGTGACCCAGTATGTGGAGAACTATTCTGGAGAATGTTCCATGTGCACTTGAGAAGAATGTGTATTCAGTTGCGTTTGGATCTAAAGTTCTATACATATCTGTGAAATCCATCTGGTCCATTGTGTCATTATAGCTCTTGTTTCTTTGGAGATTTTGTGCTTAGAAGACCTATCGAGTGTAGAAAGCAATAGATTGAAGTCACCGAGTATAAGTGTATTATTATCTAAGTGTTTGTTAAGTTTGGTTATTAATTGATATATTGGCAACTCCCACATTTGGGGCATATATATTGAGGATTGTTGGACAGATCCATTAAGTATGATATGGTGTCCCTCTTCATCTCTGACTACAGTCTTCGGGGTGAATTTTAGTTTATCTGATATAAGGATGGCTACCCCAGCTTTCTTTTGAGGACCATTTGAATGGTAAATGGTTCTCCAAGCTTTTATTTTCAGACTGTAGGTGTCCTTCTGTCTAAAATGAGTCTCTTGCAGACAGCAAATAGCTGGGTCCAGCTTTTTTATCCAGTCTGACACCCTTTGACTTTGATGGTGTCATTAAGCCCAATCATGTTCAGAGCTTCTGAAAGATATGAGTTAAGAGTCATCATGATACCTATTCAGTCCATGTTTTTGTGAATTGATCCATTGGACTTCTTCTGAAAGGGGAATTTAAGAGTCCACCTTATAATTTTGCAGAACTGGTTTGGTGGTCACATATTCTTTCAGTTCCCGCCTATCTTGGAAGCTCTTTATCTCTCCTTCCATTCTGAATGAAAGCCTTGCTGGATAAAGTATTCTTGGTTGCATGTTCCTCTCATTTAAGACCCTGAATATATTCTGCCAGACGTTTCTAGCCTGCCAGGTTTCTGTGGAGAGGTCTGATTTTTCTTTAATAATAAATTTATTTTTATTGGTATAAATTTGCCAACATACAGAATAACACCCAATGATCATCCCGTCAAGTGTCCCCCTCAGTGCCTGTCATGCATTCACCCACACCTCCCGCCCTCCTGTCCTTCCACCACCCCTAATTCATTTCCCAGTTAGGAATCTTTATCTTATGTCTCCCTTTCTGTTATTTCCTACCCATTTCTTCTCCCTTCCCTTCTATTCCCTTTCACTATTAATTATATTCCCCAAATGAATGAGAACATATAATGTTTGTCCTTCTCTGATTGACTTACTTCACTCAGCAAAGTACCCTCCAGTTCCTTCCACATCAAAGCAAATGGTGGGTATTCGTCCTTTCTAATGGCTGAGTAATATTCCATTGTATACATAAACCACATCTTCTTTATCCATTTGTCTTTTGATGGACAGCGAGGCTCCTTCCACAGTTTCGCTATTGTGGACATTGGTGGTATAAACATTGAGTGCAGGTGTTCTGGCGTTTCATTGCATCTGCATCTTTGGGGTAAATCCCCAACAGTGCCATTGCTGGGTCATAGAGAAGTTCTGTTTTTAACTATTTGATGAACCCCCACACAGTTTTCCAGAATGGCTGTACCCTTTCACATTCCCACCAGCAGTGTAAGAGGGTTCCCTTTTCTCCACATCCTCTCCAACGTTTGTGGTTTCTTGCCTTGGCATTTTTCCCCATTCTCACTGGTGTGAGGTGGTATCTCATTGTGGTTTTGATTTGTATTTCCCTGATGGTAAGTGGATGCAGAGCATTTCCTCCTCTGCTTGATGGCCATCTCTGTATCTTCCTCTGTGAGACTTCTTTTGCCCATTTCATGACTGGATGGTTTGTTTTTGGGTGTCGAGTTGAATAAGGTCTTTATAGATCTTGTAACCTAGTCCTTTATCTAATATGTCTTTTTCAAATATCCTCTCCCATCCTGCACGTTGTCTTTTAGTTTTTTTGACTGTATGCTTTGCTGTGCAAAGGCTTCTTATCTTGATGAGGTTCCAATAGTTCATTTTTGTTTTTGTTTCTTTTGCCAATGTGGATGTACGTTGAAATAAGGTACTGTGGCCGATTTCCGAAAGGGTGTTTCCTAATTGTCCTCCAGAATTTTGATGGAATCTAGTCTCACATTTATTGATTTATTTTTAATAAAATAATTTTTATTGGTGTTCATTTACCAACATACAGAATAACACCCAGTGCTCATCCCATCAAGTGCCCCCCTCAGTGCCCGTCACCCACTCACCCCCACCCGCGGCCCTCCATCCCTTCCACCACCCCTAGTTCTTTTCCCAGAGTTAGGAGTCTTTATGTTCTGTCTCCCTTTCTGATATTTCCCACACATTTATTTTCCCTTCCCTTATATTACCTTTCACTATTGTTTATATCCCCCCAAAGAATGAGAACATACACTGTTTGTCCTTCTCCGATTGACTTACTTCACTCAGCATAATACCCTCCAGTTCCATCCACATTGAAGCAAATGGTGGGTATTTGTCCTTTCTAATGGCTGAGTAATATTCCATTGTATACATAAACCACATCTCCTTTATCCATTCATCTTTCTTTTTTTATTTTTTTTAATTTTCTTTAATTTTTTAAATTTATTTATGATAGTCACAGAGAGAGAGAGAGAGAGAGAGGCAGAGACACAGGCAGAGGGAGAAGCAGGCTCCATGCACTGGGAGCCCGATGTGGGACTCGATCCCGGGTCTCCAGGATCGCGCCCTGGGCCAAAGGCAGGCGCCAAACCTCTGCGCCACCCAGGGATCCCATCCATTCATCTTTCGATTGACACCGAGGCTCCTTCCACAGTTTGGCTATTGTGGACATTGCTGCTATAAACATTGGGATGCAGGTGTCCGGGCGTTTCATTGCATCTGAATCTTTGGGGTAAATCCTCAACAGTGCAATTGCTGGGTCGTAGGGCGGGTCTATTTTTAACTCTTTGAGGAACCTCCACACAGTTTTCCAGAGTGGGTGCACCAGTTCACATTCCCATCAACAGTGTAAAAAGGTTCCCTTCTCTCTTTTGGCACTTTGGCAGGACACAAAATCAATGCCCAGAATATAGTGGCATTTCCATACACTAACAATGAGACTGAAGGAAGAGAAACTAAGAAGTCAATCCCATTTACAATTGCACCCAGAACCACAAGATACCTAGGAATAAACCTAACCAAAGAGGTAAAGGGTCTATACCCTAAAAACTATAGAACACTTGTGAATGAAATTGAGGACGACACAAAGAGATGGAAAAATATTCTATGCTCATGGATGGAAGAATTAATATTGTGAAAATGTCAATGTTACCCAGGGCAATTTACACGTTTAATGCAATCCCTATCAAAATACCATGGATTTTCTTCAGAGGGGTAGAACAAATTATTTTAAGAATTGTGTGGAATCAGAAAAGACCCCGAATAGCCAGGGGAATTTAAAAAAGAAAATCGTAGGTGGGGCCATCACAATGCCAGATTTCAGGTTGTACTCAAAGCTTGGTCATCAAGACAGCGTGCTGCTGGCACAAAAACAGACACATAGAACAATGGAACAGAATAGAGAACCCAGAAATGGACCCTCAACTTAATGGTCAACTAATATTCGATAATGGAGGAAAGACTATCTATTGGAATAAAGACAGTTTCTTTAATCAATGGTGCTGGGAAAATTGGACATCCACATGCAGAAAGAATGAAACTAGACCACTCTCTTGCACCATACAGAGTGATAAACTCAAAATGGATGAAAGATCTAAGTATGAGACAAGATTCCATCAAAATCCTAGCGCAGAACACAGGCAACACCCTTTTTGAACCCGGCCACAGTAACTTCTTGCAAGATACATCCATGAAGGCAAAAGAAACAAAAGAAGAAATGAACCATTGGGGCTTCATCAAGATAAGAAGCTTTTTCACAGCAAAGGATACAGTCAACAAAACTAAAATACAGCCTACAGAATAGGAGAAGTTATTTGCAAATGACGTATCAGATAAAGTATCCAAGATCTATATAGAACTCATTAAACTCAACAGCAAAGATACAATCAATCTAAACATTAAATGGGCAAAAGACCTAAACAGTAGAAGTTCACATAGAAGACATAGACATGGTCAAAAAGCACATGAGACAATGTTCGGCATCACTTGCCATCAGAGAAATGCAAATCCAAACCACAATGTGATACCACCTCACACCAGTGAGAATGGGGAAAATTAACAAGGCAGGAAAACACAAATGTTGGAGAGGATGTGGAGAAAGGGGACTCTCCTGCACTGTTGGTGGGAATGTGAACTGGTGCAGACACTCTGGGAAATGTGTGGATGTTCCTCAAAGAGTTTAAAATTGATATGCCCTATAATGGCACACTTGGGTATTTATCCCAAAGATACAGAGGCAATGAAACGCCGGGACACCTGCACCCCGATGTTTATAGTAGCAATGTCCACAATAGCCAAACTCTGGAAGGAGCTCGGTGTCCACCGAAAGATGAATGTATAAAGAAGATGTGGTTTATGTATACAATGGAATATTACTCAGCCATTAAAAACGACAACTACACCATTTGCTTCAACATGAATGAAACTGGAAGGTATTATGCTGAGTGAAGTAAGTCAATCGGAGAAGGACAAACATTATATGGTCTCATTCATTTGGGGAATATAAATAATAGTGAAAGGGAATATAAGGGGAGGGAGAAGAAGTGTGTGGGAAATATCAGAAAGGGTGGCAGAACATAAAAATTCCTAACACCGGGAAAAGAACAAGGGGTGGTGGAAGAGGAGGAGGGCGGGGGTGGGGTTGAATGGGTGATGGGCACTGAGGGGGGCACGTGATGGGATGAGCACTGGGTGTTTTCTGTAAGTTGGCCGATTGAACACCAATAAAAAATAAATTTATAAAAAAATAAATAAATTTATTATAAAAAAATAAAATCAGCAACGACCAACCAAGTGAAAATAAGCAAAGATTATTGACTCAGTTCTTGTTAGAGCAAGGGAGTCAGCCACAATTATTTGAGTTGAGCAGAGCCCTAGCATCAGACAGAAAGGTGCAAACTCACTCTGCAGGGAAACGGAAGGCTTCAGTTATGCCTTGATGAGGAGCTATTGTACGGAGAGGCTATAGTTAGCTCTCCAGAAGTGAGGCACCCTATGTGATTGTGAATGGTGATTCTTTCTGATTGGTGGGTCCTAGGTAGGAAATTTGTGCAAGAGATAGGAAAGCTCTAGTTATACATAGGTCTAGGTGGGACAGTGGTCACAGTGTAGAATCCAGAGCCTGCGGCTAGTGTGGTAGAGGGGTTATTTGATAGAAGCTTGAACCAGTTGGACCAAAGGTTCTGTTGTAAACCATGTACTAGGTGCTGGATACAGCGACCAAATATCTTATACTCTAAGATATATAGACAAGGCCTTCTCCCTTGACCGACTGCAATATAATGGGTTGGTTCAGGGATTGGCTGTGGGTCAGGAATCTCTCTGAATTAACCTGGCTATGATCTATACTTTCAATTTTCTAAGTAGACTGGGGACCACCTATCAGGAGAAGGTTAGAGAAGTTGTTGGGCAGGGCAGAAGAGAGAGATTATACATTTAAAGATCCCAAGTACCTGGATGAGAGCAAATGCTGCAAGATGAGGTCCTACAAAGGATCTAAAAAGAGGATAGTGGTGCCAGGTGACTAAGTCGGTTGTGTCTTATTGAAGATTTTGGCTGACTTCATGATCTCAGGGTGCTGGTTTGAGCTCAATAGCAGCATTTGAGACAATCTTCGTGGGATTCTCTCTCACTTTCTGCCCCTCCCTCCACAGAGCCTTTCATTCTCTCTCCCTCTCTCAAAATATATTAAATAGCAATTTAAACAGCAAAATACTGTACAAGTCGTGAGAGGAAATAAATTACATACGATGTTGATTTAAGGATCAGAGTCTTCACAGTCACTAAAATAACCTTCCTTGTGCAGCAGCATAGGAACGGGGGTGTGGTGGCCTGGGAAACGAATAGGGCACAGTTTAGGGGACAGGAGGATATGAGTCACAGCTCCTAGAATCTATGTGCTCAACCCCGGAACTCAAATTTGCCTTCTGCTCTAGTCTCTTCACCAACACACCTGTGGAAACATGATCCTTCAACTCTATGATGGGAATGGCTTCGAGTCTGTGCTTTCCCCGGTCTCAGATTCCATATCATGAACAAGGAAACCAGGCCTGTTATCCCATTCTTCAAAGAAGCCACCAAATTGCCCATGACTGTCTCTTCCCACGTTTTGCTCCGTCGCTCTGCTCACTCCTGCTTCACTCCTTCTTCCTTCTCCTAACCATTAATTGCTCATTTCCCTTCTCCTTCACCTTCAACAGCCATTATATTCTATGGTGTGGGAACGCTCAGGGAATGATCAGCTTTTGATGCGACCCTCCATAATCAATTGATGAAAGAGACAATCCAGGCAATGCTGGAGTAGTAGCAATGGTCCTGGGGGCATAGGGGCAGGGGTTGCATGTGGCCATGAGAGTGACATCCCACTGTACTATCATTACGGCTTTGTGCCTGGGGTGCTCTTAGGTACTTGAAACCAACTTAACAATTATTCATTTTTAAAATTATTATTTATTTAGTTTTACGTAAATTCAATTTGCCAACATATAATGTAACAACCAGTGCTCATACCATCAAATGTCCTCCTCCTGGAATATAAGAAATAATGAAAGGCATTATGAGGGAAAGGAACAGAATTGAGTGGGAAAAATTAGAGAGTTACACAAACCGTAAGAGACTCCTAAATATGGGACACACTGAATCTTTAGAACAGCCCATAGATAACCTAGCCCATAGAGGAGATGAATGTGATGCTAGAGGTAAAGTATCTTGCCCAATTTCCTTTAGTCTAAATCTGGGATGATGGGTTTTCTAAAGCAGTTGAGGTCTCATCATTATCAGTTCAAGCCAACAGTTGCACTGATTCTGGAATGGCAGGGCTGTGGGCTCCAGGCAGGTATTACAGAAAATCTTAGGCTGGGACAAGATCCTGATATGGGGAGCAGGCCCATTACTGTGTGGCTATAATAGTGAGATCAGATGGGAACAGAAACACTGGCCACCCTACCTAAAGCCTGTGTCCTGGGTTGACCAGATGAGGAGACTAGCTCTGCAGGACCTCGTGTACAAGTGTGTGCCACCAGCCAGCAGCTTTCACACATTCCTTTAGATTCCCTGCACCCAGCGAAGGTCTTGGATGGTTGCACTCGAGCCTCTCTCACAGGCATGGAAGTACATATTTTATTCTTGTCCCAGGACTGAGTATTGTGCAAGGATGGGTGCAGGGAACTGTGTTTCTGGCCATCCCTCCCCCCTCACTTCTGCTGGAACCAGAGGCATGTGCTATGAGGGACTATTTCTGTGATGCCCATCTAGAGCACCCTACACCCCAGGCAGGACAAGGGTAGCCCAGCACCTGTACTGTGTGACATAAAGGTGCAGAGGGAGTGGGTCCCCGGCTGTACCAGCTTGGTGCCAACAGAGCAAGTTCAGATGTACATGGCAAGATGTCTCTCAAGAGATTTGCTCCCTCCAAGACCAAAGGCAATAACCTGAAACAAAACCTTTCCTGCTCTATTCCCAATATTCTAACCAAGCATAAGGAAGGACTTTAGTGCTTCCCAGTGAGAAAGGGAGCAGGAACTCATCTTCAGGAATGATAATAAAATAAAAATAGAAGAATATGACCAAGTGCACAACCCAATTCCAGGTCAGAATGTTTCTTACTATTTTATTCTTTAAAAAAAAACCCTTCTATTTATGATAGAATAGACTAAATAATAGCACCTTCATGGTTCAGTAAGTTAAGTGTCTGACTGCACCTTGAATTATTATCCCTAGATCCTAAGAGTAGGTGTGTTACAGACTCCCTGTTCACTGCGGGGTCTGAATATTCCTCTCCCTCTGCCCTTCACTCTCTGTCTCTCTCTCTCTCTCTCTCTGCCTCCTTCCCTCCCAAATAAATAAATACTTTAAATAAAAGAAGAAAAGGAAGAAAACAATTGCAATTCTGTACTTAATCTTTTTTTAAAAATTTTTATATTTATTTATGATAGTCACACACACACAGAGAGAGAGAGAGAGAGAGAGAGAGAGAGAGGCAGAGACACAGGCAGAGAGAGAAGTAGGCTCCATGCACCGGGAGCCTGATGTGGGACTCGATCCCGGGTCTCCAGGATCACACCCTTGGCCAAAGGCAGGTGCCAAACCCCTGCGCCACCCAGGGATCCCTGTACTTAATCTTTTTGATATCATACCGCCTATCCTCAGTCTACAAATAGCAGGTATAATCCAACTGCTCCCAGGGACACTCCCCAGTTGATTCCCGCCTCATTGAAGTTCCCTACCTAAGGATTTTTCCTTCAGTAATTGCATTCTCGATATTCTCCAGCACCCAATCTTTAGAGACACAAGCATGGGGATGAGGATATTAGACAGTGGGTCCCCATATTCCTGCTACTCCAGCTGAGGTCACGTTAGGAACACCTGTCAACACACCTGAAGATCCTCAGAACTTTCCTGGGCTTTGGGAGTTAGAGATCTTCAACAAGACATTGACCACTGTTGCAAACCTTCCTTGAGAGAAAGGACCCCCTTCACCTGGCATCTCTCCATTTCCAAAAGATCAAGATAGCTCTCACTTGGGCCTGTATCCACCTGAGATCCGCCTGTGATAGGTGATTGACATACACTGGGTTAGAGGGGGTCTGTGAGCAGCCACTGTGTCAGACTCAGATCAGCTGCCCAGGAGAGCCATCTGTGATAATGGAAAAGATCTCTGTTTTTAAAATAGTCTACTGGGCCCTGGAAATGTGGTTGTATGATGAAGGATAGAAAGTGTAACTTCACTGACTTTAAGTAATTTCTACAGTGCAGGCACAGCTGTCTATCGTCTGCCTCAATGCATAGCTCAGATCTAGGATCCAAAAATCAGGAAGCAATGACCTCCCTACCCTGGGGATTCCTACAGTGGATATTGCTGACCTGACATATCTGTTCATTTCCGTTGCTCTCTGGGCTCCTATCCATGAGGCAGGCACTACGAGAGGTCCTTGCAACACTCAGAAAGGAAGGACCGCTTTTATGTCCTAGAGCAATCTTAGCATGGGCTGCGTGTAGGCAGAACTGAAGAATATGACCCCACACAACTGTGCTGGTCATATTCAGATGAATGAGGCAGAGAGGGGACATATCACCCTCCTCAGGATCTCACTCTTTTCCTTTCTTTTTTTTTAATTTTTATTTATTTATGATAGTCACAGAGAGAGAGAGAGAGGCAGAGACATAGGCAGAGGGAGAAGCAGGCTCCATGTCCCGGGAGCCCAACGTGGGATTTGATCCCGGGTCTCCAGGATCACGCCCTGGGCCAAAGGCAGGCTCCAAACCACTGCGCCACCCAGGGATCCCACTCTTTTCCTTTCTGATGCAGGCTAGAGCCTGGGTAAGTACCCAGTTTAGTGTGGGGCCCAACACCCCAGAAAAGCTGAGCAGGAACTTTTCCAACCTAGACCTGGGTTTGGTTTTCCAACCTAGGCCCAGGGATTTTTAACTGGGGCTGCTCAGGGCTAAAGAGTTTGGGGACGAGGAATGAGGGAGTTCTTGCTGTTGACTTTGCAGTGACCACTTGGTGTCAATGTTCCTGTTACCTTGAGTATGAGGACACAGGTAGAGTTTGGACCCGAGGAATCTAAGACCATTTCAGGGAAACCCTCAAAATGACGTCCTGTGGACCATAAACGGAGCTGCACAGAGCACCTTGGCTCTGGAATAAGTCTCTATCCCTTGGCTGAACTCACTGAGCACTGGAGTCCATATCTCTCCACGTCCTACTATCTCTCCATGGACACAAACTCCTTTCCTGAATGCTACATGTTCACTTGTAAAAACATGACCACGGGTCTCCACCTGGAAGACCGGTTTTCTGGTGGTTACTTTTTAGTATATATTTATTTTATTAGAGTTTGATTTGCCAACATATAGTATAGCACCTAATGCTCATCCCATCAAGTGCTTCCCTCAGTGCCTATCACCCAGTCACCCCATCCTACCACCCAACCCCCCTTCCACTACCCCCTTTTCATTCCCCTGGGTAGGAGTCTCTCATGCTTTCTCACCCTCTGTGATGTCTCCTACTCAGTTTTTTTTTCTCTGCGCCTGTGATCCTCATTCCAGTGAGAATCCAGAATCAGATTGGTGCTCCTGACTAAAGACAGGAAGAGCCTGGTTCCAGAATATGCACTGCTTTCACAAGTTCCTGAGGCCACCTGCCTCAAGACAGTAGAAAGGATACCATGAGGCTCAGCTCGCATTACTGTCTGTCTTTATTGATTTTAAAGCTTTCAATGACTTAAGGAAGCCAGATGGAACACAATGTTTGAGATATTGGGACCCAAATAAAAGACAGGACACCTGGAGGAAGTTGCTTTTCCTGAAGGATGTGTCACTTCAGTCCATTCAGGACGGTGATTACAACAAATCTGAACCCAGCAGGAGAAACTGTTACTTATGGAAAGTACCCCATCAGACTGTTTATTTCCAGCTTTGGTGTCGCCAACGGTAAACATCCTCTCAAATAAGGTAATGTTTGGCAAGAGACAACCACTCAGCACTCCTTTCACTAGTAAGATTAGGTATTTCATCTCAAATGAACACTGCCTGATTTACATCAGAATTTGTGTGGAAGCAACCAAGAAAGCGACACTCATTCCTCGGTTAAAGATACTCAAGTACAGCTTGACAGCATTAATTTTCACTTCCACTCTGATCATCTGGAAGAGTGTAATGGCCAAAGGATCATAGTGTGCATCTAGAAGGACAAAGAGTACCCATCAGTACGTTTTCATGCCATTCAAGAATAACTCAGGTAGGGGGTGCCTGAGCTGCTCAGGCATTTTCAGCTCAGGTCAGACTGTCTGTGACCTGAAGTCAAGCATAGTGTGTGGCTTTCTACTCAGGCAATGGTGTGTTTCTCTCACACTCTTCTTCTCTCTTTCTATCAAATACATAAATTAGAGCTTGAAGAAAATTAGAGTGATTTGGTACTGCTGTTCATTTTAAATGGAGGTCTACAGAATATGGAAGCACTTGGTTATACAGGATGGGCTGATCTGCACTGTTGTGTCACCTATGGTCTCGGGACTCTAAAATGTGCTGTGTGATGAGGTGTCTTGTGTTGTTTTGTTTTGTTTTGTTTTTTGAAAATGTTTACTGAGTACATCGTGTGGTGCCAGTGGGACATATCTGCTGAAGAATCTACCTCACTTTTTCCCTCTCCTTCTCCCTTTCTCTGTATTTCTAAGTGTCTCTATGTGTCTTTATTTTCTCTGTCTTGATCTCTCTCACAAACACACACACACACACACACTCACACACACACTGCGTAGAGTCAACAAGTCACATCCCCCAAGCCTGTTGCTCCACGCAAAGAATACATTGCCTTCCTAGGAGTGTAGAAACATGGACCTATTTTCTCACCTGGAAAATCTGCATATCTCGCACACTCCCAAGCTTCAGGACCATGGAAACTGTGTGTCTACCCAGATTGAGTACAACAAGGCTGTCCCATTTGCCTTACAATTTAGAGATTTTCCCAATCAAGAGACTTGTTCCAGAATACATACCAGTTTGGATGTTTTCTGAGATGCCTGCAGTTACATAAAATAAGATAAAATGGGGGTTAGTTCCTGTGTGTACTTTGTCATTGGTTCACCTAGTAAGTAGTGAACACAAATGGAGCAACAGTAGGGATGTCAAAGGCCCCCAAAGGAAGCACAGATTGCACTAATGTAGAAAGCGTGAGCTTTTCCTGGGGGATATATCTCTCAAGTTGACTGAAACAGAATTCCAAATACAGAATTGAAGGCAGAGAAAGTGCTTCTGAGCAAATTTCCCCTACTGCACATTTAATTCCCCCCCCTTATAACAGCCTACCAAAATGGTCCTTATCCTAAAAATACACTGTTCCTTATCATATGTGTATTCCCTTCAAAAAGTAGAAAACCAATAGAGAAGAATTTCTCATTCAGGCAAAATGGGACAGGCTTATCATACAAGTGAGTGGAGAGTCATTAACTGAGTTTTGGTGGACAATATCCAGCACCACAGCCTTGGCAACATCTAGGAGGACACAGAATAACTATCGGTGCATTGGTGGTGGTGCTCAGATATTTGTGAGATCAGTGCTCATATGGATCCGGGGGAAGACTGGATGGTAATGACTGGGTAATAAGCATAAAAAGAGCTACTGCTAGGCCTTCATCATTGGTGGATGAGGAAAAACCTTCAGCTCAGGCCAAGCTCCCAAGACCTGTGATCCCTCTCCTCTTTGGGCACACTGCTTAGCGATGTTGTGCTTCTACCTTTCCCTCTACCTTCCCCTAGCGTACACTCTCTTGATGTTTATCTCTCTCTCTCAAATAAATAAAAACTTTTAAAAATGCAATGGCAACATTAAGTAACATGAGATAATCAATGTAAAATAGAACTGATGTGCACATCGAATCCAAGATACGTTCCCTTCGCTCATATAGCTTGTTGTGAATCCCAGTTAAATGTTCCTATATTCTTGATGTTTCCCAAAACCATTTTTTGCTTTGTAGATCCACATATGCTGTCAGCTCTTTTGTATGGTTTTGCACTTGATTTAAACCATCTTTGGGTGGGCTTTTCAACCGTCTTCCCGGGGATTGTTCCAATGTTAGGCAATTGTTATCTTCTGTGCTATTGAGTCTATTACTCTATTGTACTTATTCACGAATTTGTTGTTATAAAAATCACCCATTATGGGGAAATCTAACTACTGAATGTATACCATTTACAAATAGCCATAGTTCTGAAAAAGAGCAGAGGGGACAGGCTTCCACATATGCATTTAAAAAGTAACACGGTGAAAGGTACAGCATAGGGAATATGACCAATGGAATGGCAATAATGCTCTATGGGACACATGGTACCTATGGTTGGGGTGAGTGCAGTTTCAAAAACATAAGTGCAAATCATGTGTGGTGCACCTTAAACTAGTGTAACCTTGGGGGTCACCTTGACCCAAATGTAAACGCAGTAATAACGTGGTCACCATAGTTGTTCCTTTGATTGAGCATCTCCATTTGGCTTGGGTCTTGATCCCAGGGTTCTGGGATACATAATATTATGCATATGTCAAAATACACACTAATGCATAACACAGAGCAGTCCTTAATATCAGTGGTCGACAGCAATGCTAATATGTCTACACCGGGTCATTCTATGTGATGAATATTCCACACTGATGTAGGTGAGAATAAAGTGTATGCCCAAGGATAGCATCATAGGAAAAATTTTATATTATATGATGCACTGTGACATCATCCCAACACTAATGTCAGTAATAAGGTCTATTTATTAAAACATAATAAGAGCTTTATGTGTTAATATTTAACACGGACTAATATATACAAATGTTAGCTTCTCAACAGCTACCATTTAATCTGACCAAATTAGAGTTCTCAATGCGTTTTACTATTTTGGTGATAAACTAATGCAAGACCATTTAAGTTAAGATTGTCACATATGGCTTAGTATATATGCCTTAGTGTATTTGTCATTAGTATTGCACCCTGAGCAAAGTTGAATAATGATTTCTTTCAGATTATAAAAGAGAAAGTCTAAGGAGCAAAGTGGTAGAGGGAAAGGAAGAGAGAATACCAAGCAGGCTCCATGCTGAAAATGGGTGAATCAAATGACCTCGATTGAGGACATGACCAGAGCTGAAACCTGAAGGCAGAAACCTAGATGACAGAAACACCCAGTAGCCCCTAGAGCAATATTTCTCGAATCAATTTAATGAATGATTTTTTATTGTACCTTCCATTGACTCCTTTGATGGGTGAATTTTTCTGTTTCTGCAAATTTGAATGTTATCGTCCACTTTTCAGGCCAGGTGTACCCATTTGACTTCATAAATAGTTTTTGTTTTGGGTTTTTAATTGTACATCATGGGAAATGGATGAGCATAGAAAGTCTGTTGACATCTTTATGTTAGAAGACAATCCAAAATGATTGATAACATTATCAGAGTTGATACTTTTTTTTTAAATGAAAGTCACAGAGAGAGGGGGGATGCAGGGACATAGGCAGAGGGAGAAGCAGGCTCCATACACCGGGAGCCCGACGTGGGATTCGATCGCGGGTCTCCAGGATCGTGCCCTGGGCCAAAGGCAGGCGCCAAACCGCTGCGCCACCCAGGGATCCCCAGAGTTGATACTTTTGATCACATTACACATCATTACCTTGAAGAGTCACCTGACTCAGAGTGCGCTGTACAAAGGCCTTGGAGTAGCAGTATTCTTAGGTAGCCACCCAAGAATATAAACTGATAAAGTCATGATTAAAAACATTGAGAGTCGCCCCCAATATTTAAAAAGATATGTCATATAATCCAGCAATCTAAGTTTTGGGAAATAGGTCTGAAAGAGTTGAAATCTAAATTTCACAGAGATTTCTGCGCATGTTCTGCAGCACCATTCACAACACCCAAGAAAAAAGAAATGACCTCATGACCATTGATAAACAAAAGGATTAAAAAATTAGTCAATCTCTACAATGAAATATTATCCCACGTTAAGTGGAAGGAAATCTCAACAATTGTGATGACATGCATGGCTATGAAGTCCATTATGTTTAGAGAAATAAGCAGGCAGTGTAAGACAAATACTGCATGATGGCATTTATATGGGGAACCTAGAATAGTCAATACATAGCATCAGAGAGTAGAATAGGAGCTAGAAGGAGGGAAAGGGAGAAAATGTTGCAGGTAGTGTACCAAGCTTCAATGATACGAATTCAATATGTTCTTGACTTCTATCTGCAACCAACTACCTGTGATAAACAACGCTGTATTTATTATACGCTGGAAAAATCATGAAAAGATGAGGTGATATCAAATGAACTTGCTGTCATAAAAGGACAAGAAAATCGCTAGCAGACACTGTGTGGGGACATACCTTTCTTTAGGGGAGACAATACAGAAATACAGAACAACACAGTCATTGAGAGCTGAAAGCATGGTGTTGATGACTTGCCAAGAGTTACAATATGATGAGAAAGCGGTCCAGGGCAGAACTGGAGATGGGTACCTGTGGACTGAGGACCCTGAATACCTGAGACCTTCCAAGGGTGGCGGAGATCATGATCTGCACCCCTGAACCAAGGACTGCTTCAGTCTCTTTCTCAAATCCTCCTGCCCTTTGTTCCCTGTGCAAGACATTTCATATCCTGGAGGACTGCCTGAGCCATGAGTTAGGATGTAAACCTTACTTACCTTACAGTCATCTACCTCCTGGTTTCAATCCCTGACCCAAAGCAGTTGCCCCCAAGACAAACTCTGGAATAGCAACTGCATCCCAACTGTGTTCATCCTCCCCCAGTGTTCATACTGCCATCTGTCTGGCAATCTGAGGTTTGGCAAATAGGTCGCAAAGAATTGAACATGGAGCCCTCCTGGGCACTAGAGTACCATCCTCAATTAAAATTGATCAGTGGGGCAGCCCTTGGTTGGGGGTGCAGAGCATGATATCCTAGACAGGTCTCACTTGTCTCATATTCCCTATGCTGTACCTTTCACGTGTTACTTTTTATATGCATATGTGGAAACCTGTCCCCTCTACTCTTTTTCAGAACTATGGCTATTTGTAAATGGTATATATTCAGTATTTAAATGTCTCCCATACTGGTGATTTTTACAATAGATTCATGAATAAATACAACAGAGAAATAGACTAAATAGGACAGAAGATAACAACTGCCTAATTTTGAAAAAACCCACCCAAATATGTTTGAAATCAAGTGCAAAGCTGTACAAAAGAGATGACAGCATATGTGGATCTACAGAGGCAGAAATGGTCTTGGAAGAAGTCAAGAAGTTACGAACATTTAGCTGGGATTCACAACAACTCTATGAGCTAAGGGAACTTATCTTTGGATTCGATATGCAGATCAGTTCTATTTTACTATGATTATTTCATGTTACTTAATGTTGCCATTGTCTTTTTAAAAAGATTTTGTTTATTTGAGAGAGAGAGAGAGAGAAAGACAGCAAGAGAATATGCCATGGGATGGCAGAAGGAAAGAGAGAAGCACAACCCACTGAGCATGGTGCACCAAAAGGAGACACATCCCAGGCACTGGGACTTTGGCCTGACCTGAAGGCTTTTCCTCATCTACCAATGAGGATGACCTAGCAGTAGCTCTTTTGTGCTTATTACCCAGACATTACCATCTAGTCTTCCCCCGGATCCATTTAAACACTGATCTCACTAATACTGAGCACAATCACCAAAGCACTGATATTCTGTTTCCTACTAGATGTTGCCAAGGCTGTGGTGCCACATTTTGTCCACCAAAACTCAGCAAATGACTCTCCACGCACTTCTATGATAAGCCTGCCCCATTTTTCCTGAATGAGAAATGTTGCGCTCTTGGTTTTCCACTTTTTGAAGTGAATACACATATGATAAGAAACAGTGTATTTTTTTAGAGTATGGACCACTTTGTTGGGGTGTTGTAAGGGGAGGATGTTAAGTGTGCAGTAGGAGACATTTGCTCAGAAGCACTTTCTCCACCTTGAATTCTGTATTTGGAATTCTGCTTCAGTCAACTTGAGAGATCTGTCCCCCCGGAAAGCTCATGCTTTCTCTATGGGTGCAATCTGTGCGTCCTTTTGGGGGTCTTTGACACTACATTTATTGCTCATTTGGTGTTCACTACTTACCAGGGGAACCAATGACAAAGTACACCCATGAACTGACACCCATCTTATCCTCTTTTGTGTAACTCCAGCTCATATCAGAAAACATCCAAACTGGTATGTATTCTGGAACCAGTCTCTTGCTTGGGAAATTCTCTAAATAGTAAGGCAGATGGAGCAGGCTTGCTGTACTCAGTCTGGGTAGAGACCCAGTTTTCATAGTCCTGATTCTTGGGAGTGTGTGAGATAGGCAGCTTTTCCAGGTGAGAAAATGGTCCATGTTTCCACACTCCTAGGAAGCCAATGTATTCTCTGTGTGTGGAGTGGGTATGAGTGCAACAGGCTTGGGGAAGGTGACTTGTTGACTCTATGCAGTGCGTGAGAGTGTGTGTCTGAGTGTGTGTGAGAGAAAGACAGAGGAGATCGAGGCAGAGAGCGAAAATCAAGACACATAAAGACAGAGAAATACAGGGAAAGGGAGAAGGAGAGAGAAAAAGAGAGGTAGATTCTCCAGCAGTTATGTCCCACTGACACCACACGATGGACTAATATTCCAGAAAAACAAAACAAAACTAAAACCTAATTACACAGCATATTTTAGAATCCTGAGACCATGGGTGACCAAACAGTGCAGATCAGCCCATGCTTCATGACAAAATGCCCACGTATTCTGTATGCCTCCATTTAAAATGAGCAGCAGTCCCCAAATCAGCCTCTAATTTTCTTCAAGCTCTAATTTATATATTTGATAGAAAGAGAGAAGAAGATGGTGAGAGGTGCAGAGGGAGAGAGAAACACACCATTTCCTGAGCAGGGAGCCACACACTAGGTTTGATTGCAGGTCACAGACCGCCTGAGCAACTTACGCACCCCTACCTGAGTTATTCTTGAGTGGCATGAAAAATGTGCTGATGGTTACTGTGTGTCCTTTTAGATGCACCATATGACCCTTTTTTCATTAAATTCTTCCATGATCAGTGTGGAATTGAAAATTAATGTTGTCAAGCTGTGCGTATCTTTAACCAAGGAAAGAATGTCGCTTTACTGGTTGCTTTTCCACACAAATTCTGATGTAAACCAGAGATGTTCATTTGAAATGAAATACATAATCTTCCTGGTGGGAAGAGTGCTCAGTGGTTGCCTCTTCCCAAGCATTATTTTCTTTAATTTTATAAATTTCTTTTTTAAAGGTGTTCAATTTGCCAACATACAGAATAACACCCAGTGCTCATTCAATCAAGTGCCCACTTCAGTGCCCACACCCAGTCACCCCCACCGCCCGCTCACCACCCTTTCCACCACTTCCTAGAGTTAGGAGTCTTTTATGTTCTGTCTCCCTTTCTGATATTTCCCACTCATTTTTCTCCTTTCCCCTTTATTCAATTTCACTATTTTTTTATGTTCCCCAAATGACTGAGACAATAAATGTTTCTCCTTCTCCGATTGACATATTTCACTCAGAATAATACCATCCAGTTCCATCCATGTTGAAGCAAATGGTGGGTATTTGTCGTTTCTTTTTTTTTTAAATAAATTAATTTTTTATTGGTGTTCAATTTATCAACATACAGAATAACACCCAGTGCTCATCCTGTCAAGTGTCCCCCTCAGTGCCTGTCACCCACTCACCCCCACCTCCAGTCCTCCTCCCCTTCCACCACCCCTAGTTCGTTTCCCAGAGTTAGGAGTCTTTATGTTCTGTCTCCCTTTCTGATATTTGCCACTCATTTTTACTCCTTTCCCCTTTATTCCCTTTCACTATTATTTATATTCCCCAAATGAATGAGAATATACACTGTTTGTCCTTCTCCAATTGACTTACTTCACTCAGCATGATACCCTCCAGTTCCATCCATGTCGAAGCAAATAGTGGGTATTTGTCATTTCTAATGGCTGAGTAATATTCCATTGTATACATAGAGCACATCTTCTTTATCCAATCATTTTTCGATGAACATTGAGGCCCCTTCCACAGTTTGGCTATTGTGGACATTGTTGCTAGAAACATCGGGGTGCAGGTGTCCTGCCGTTTCATTGTATCTGTATCTTTGGGGTAAATCCCCAACAGGGCAATTGCTGGGTCATAGGGAAGATCTGTATTTTTTTAATTTTTATTTATTTGTGATAGTCACAGAGAGAGAGAGAGAATGAGGCAGAGACACAGGCAGAGGGAGAAGCAGGCTCCATGCACCGGGAGCCCGACGTGGGATTCGATCCCGGGTCTCCAGGATCGCGCCCCGGGCCAAAGGCAGGCGCCAAACCGCTGCGCCACACAGGGATCCCGGGAAGATCTATTTTTAACTCATTGAGGAAACTCCACACAGTTTTCCAGAGTGGCTGCACGAGTTCACATTTCCACCAACAATGCAGGAGGGTCTCCTTTGTCCACATCCTCTTCAGCATTTGCGGTTTCCTGCTTTGTCAATTTTCCCCATTCTCAGTGGTGTGAGGTGGTATGTCATTGAGGTTTGATTTGTATTTCCCTGATGGCCAGTGATACGGAGCATTTTCTCACCTGCCTGTTGGCCATGTCTATGTCTTCCTCTGTGAGATTTCTGTTCGTGTCTTTTGCGCATTTCAAGATTCGGTTGCTTGGTTCTTTGCTGTTGAGTTTACTAAGTTCTTTATAGATCTTTGAAACTAGCCCTTTATCTGATACATCATTTGCAAATATCTTCTCCCATTCTGTAGGTTGTCTTTTGATTTCCTTGGTATTTTTGCTTTGCAAAAGCTTCTTATATTGATGAGGTCCCAATTCATTTTTGTTTTTGTTTCTCTTGCCTTCACGGATGAAACTTGTAAGAAGTTACTGTGGCCGAGTTCAAAAAGGGTGTTGCCTGTGTTCTGCTCTAGGATTTTGATGGAATCTTGTCCCACATTTAGATCTTTCATCCATTTTGAGTTTATCTTTGTGTATGGTGCAAGAGAGTGGTCTAGTTTCATTCTTCTGCATGTGGATGTCCAATTTTCCCAGCACCATTTATTGAAGAGTCTGTCTTTTTTCCAGTGGGTAGTCTTTCCTTCTTTATCGAATATTAGCTGACCATAAAGTTGAGGGTCCACTTCTGGGTTCTCTATTCTGTTCCATTGATCTATGTGTCTGTTTTTGTGCCAGTAACACGCTGTCTTGTTGAGCAAGCTTTGTAGTACAACCTGAAATCTGGCATTGTGATGCTCCCAGATATGGCTTTCTTTTTTAAAATTTTCCTGGGTATTCAGGGTCTTTTCTGATTCCACACAAATCTTAAAATAATTTGTTCTAACTCTCTGAAGAAAGTCCATGGTATTTTGATAGGGATTGCATTAAACGTGTAAATTGCCCTGGGTAACATTCACATTTTCACATTATTAATTCTGCCGATCCATGAGCATGGAATACTTTTCCATATCTTTGTGTTTCCGTCAAGTTCTTTCAGAAGTTTTCATACGTGTTAGGTTATAGATCCTTTACCTCTTTGGTTAGGTTTCTTCCTATATATCTTGTGTTTTTAGGTGCAATTATCAATGGGATTGACTCCTTAATTTCTCTTTCTTCAGTCTCATTTTTAGTGTATAGAAATGCCACTGACTTCTTGGTATTGATTTTTGTATCTTGCCACATTACCAAATTTCTGTAGGAGTCCTAGCTATCTTGGGTTTGAGCCTTTTGAGTTTTCTATGTAGAGTATCATGTCATCGGCAAACAAGGAGAATTTGACTTTTCTTTGCCATTTTGAATGCCTTTAATGTCTTTATGTAGTGTGATTGCTGAGGCAAGGACTTCCACCACTATGTTGAATAGAGTGGACATCCCTGTGTTGTTCCTGATCTTAGGATCTTAGCATCTCAATGCTTCCCCATTGAAAATTATATTTGCTGTGGGCTTTTCGTAGATGGCTTTTAAGATGTTGAGGAATATTCTCTCTATCCCTACATTCTGAAGAGTTTTGATCAGGAATGGATGCTGTATTTTGTCAAGTGCTTTCTCTGCATTTAATGAGAGGATCATATGGTTCTTGGTTTTTCTCTTGTTGATATGATCAATCACATTGATTTTTTTATGAGTATTGAAGCAGCCTTGTATCCCCCCGGATAAATCTTACTTGGTCATGGTGAATAATTTTCTTAATGTACTATTGGATCCTATTGGCTAGTATCTTGTTGAGAATTTTTGCATCCACGTTCATCAGGGATATTGGTCTCTAATTCTCCTTTTTGATGGAGTGTTTGTCTGGTATTGGAATTTTTTTAATCTTTTATTTTTAATTTTTATTTATTTATGATAATCACAGAGAGAGAGAGAGAGGCAGAGACACAGGCAGAGGGAGAAGCAGGCTCCATGCACCGGGAGGCCGATGTGGGATTCAATCCCGGGTCTCCAGGATCATGCCCTGGGCCAAAGGCAGGCGCCAAACCGCTGTGCCACCCAGGGATCCCTGGTATTGGAATTAAGGTGATGCTGGCCATTGGTCTGTTCAGTCTGGGGAGGAGTATCCTTGCTGTCTTGTACCCTCCTGGCATATACCTGTCCTGAGGGTTGCCCCGGGTCTTGAGCTGTGTCCCCAGAGCCCTTGCTCCTGGGGATGTGCTGTTGGATTTTTGTCCTGACCCCACAGCCCCTTCCATGCGGAGCCTCTCCCAGAGTCTCCCCCTAAGTGCTTCCTGGCCCAGGGAGCTCCCTCCACACGGAGCCTCTTCCTCTGCCAGAGCTGCTTCTGAGGTGCTCCTGGTGTCACGCAGACCCTCCGCATGGAACCTCCACCCACGACATTTCCGAGCTGCTACCCTGTCCAGCCATGCACACACTGCAGCCCTTTAGGGAACTCAGCCGCTGGGTGTGGCACATTCTCCCCGGGTTGCTGGTGCTCTGTTAGTGTCTCAGGGAGCCTGAGGGCATCCTGCCCCTCCTGGGATCCCGCTCTAACTCCCTGCGAGCTCCTTTACCACCAGGAATATTGGTGAAACTCCTGCTCCTCCTGGTGGGACCCTCTTGTCCTGGGGACACTTATCCTGGCCTTAGCTTGGCTCCTTGTGGGGCCCTTCCCCCTTGGATGCCTTTCATTTCTTTATTCTTTTCCCCCCATATTCCTACCTTGATAGAAGCATGAACTCCTCTCACTGTAGCTCTCCAGATGTTCTCTTTAAATCTCAGACCGAATTCATAGATTTTTGGGATGTTTTGAAGGTGGGACACTACTCTTCCGCCATCTTGCCCCACCCTTCAATCAGGTTTTTTTAAAAATATATTATTTATTTATTCATGAGAGACACAAAGAGGCCAAGACATAGGCAAAGCCTGAAGCAGGTTCCCTGTGGGCAGCCTGATGTGGAACTCGATCACAGGCCCACGAGACCATGTTCTGAGCCAAAGCCAGATACTCAACTATGAGCCACCTAGGTGACACCGGTATTATGATTTGATGAAAATATTCCATCTGGGAGAGATTTAAATACTGGAACTATACCATTTGCCATTAGTAATAGCTGCAAAAAAGAGTGGGAGGAACAGGCTTTCCATTTTCCATTAAAGAAGTCACAGAGTTCAAAGTACTGCATAGGGAATATGATCAATGGAATTGTAATAGTGTTCTATGACACATGGTATCTACCCTTGTGGTGTGCACAGTAGTAACCTGTAAAAGTATCGAATCCCTATGTGGTATACCTTAAACTAATCTAACCTTTGGGCCATCTCAATTTCATTTAAAAAAAAAAAAACAGTAATAATGTGGGTACCAGGCTGGTTCCTTTGGTTGGGTGTCCACTTTGGGCTCATATCATGATCCCAGGGTCATTCGATACATAATATTATGCATTTGTCAAAACACACATGAATCCATAACATGGAGCAGTCCTTAAAATATGTGATCAACTTCAATGATAATAATGTCTCTACATTGGTTTGTTCTTTGGGATAAAATTTCCACATTAAATAGGCACGTATGATCGTGGGAATTGTGTGTCAAGGAATAGGATGACATAGAAGTTTTTAAATTATATGCTCCATTATGACATCAATTTAACCTTAGTCTCAGTAATAATGTCTGTTTTTTAAAAAACATAATCAGAGATTTTATGTTGTTAATTTTGGACACAGACTAGTGTCAAAATATTAGCTTCACAACACCTACTTTTAATCTGACCATATTTGAGTGGTAAAAGAAGTTTTAATATTTTGGGTATAAACTAATGACTGACCATTTAAATTACAAATTTCACATATGAAACATAAATAATATGACAGTATTTTTTGTCTTCATTATGGTATTTTCAGCACAGTAGAAGAGTTCTCCTTTCTTCTTCTTTTCTTCTTCTTCTTCTTCTTCTTCTTCTTCTTCTTCTTCTTCTTCTTCTTCTCTTCTTCTTTTCTTGTAAAGAGAGCAAAAGAGAAAGTGTAAAGAGGAAAGGGGTAGAGGAAAAGAGAGAATATTAATGAGGCTCCACCCTCAGCATGTAGCCCAAACTAGGATAATCTGATGCTCTGAGTTCATGACCTGAGATGAATCCAGGAGACAGACACATACCTGAATGAAACAACTCGTTGCCTCCGGAATACGTTTTTTGAATCAACTTAAGGAATGAATATCCTAGTTACTTTCAATTGACTCGTTCACGGGTTGTATTTTGTTTTTTCCCCAAGCATGAAGTACTTTGGTCCAGATTTGTATCCACAGAGATCCACTGAGGCTCATAAACATTTGTTGCCTAAGCCTTTTGATTGTAGACCATGGGAAACTCGTTACCATAGAAAGAGTTGTGGACATCTTGGTGTCAGAAGACCAAGAGGAAATTTTAAAACTTGACACGCACTATCCAGGTTGAAAATTCCCTGGATAGGCTCAGGAATATGATGAAGAAACAAAGTAGACAGTGGACATGAAAACAGATCAGGAGATATTGTATTATCACAAGAGGAATGGGAAAACAAAAGATGAGCAAAATTGATACCGATTTGAACATGCATGCCTAGGATCCATTAAAAGTTCTAAGTTCCACAGGATGGAGTTCCCATAGGAACAAGCAGTTGGTGTAAAAGAAAGGATGAGGCAAAATGGCTGAAAATTTCACAATTATGTGCCAGCAGATGGGGAGGCAGTCTCTGGGATGAGGCCATTTAACCACAATCCAATGCACCTTTTCCTCATCTCCTTTCTGTGGGGGAGTCTCTAAACTTATACATTATGTTTGGTAACAGTAATACTTCAAAGCATTGTTCCTGATCCTCCACATGTGAGACTCTGTACACTGGAGACCACACTGATCCCAGGATCCTTGCTTCATCATTTCCTTCAGGATGAAAGGGAGAGTTCCCCACTGGTAATTCCCTTATTCTCCTCCTCTTGTTCCCAAACCTTTTTGATTAAAGGATGATCCTGAGAAAGAATCGTCTTCCTTAGCCAGAGGGTAGTGGCCCAAGCAGCCCCAGGTGCAGCTGCATTCCATGCCCATCTCTGGAGGGATTCAAAGAGGAGGAAGGCTATCTAGACAGAGTTGGTGCAATATCCATCCATATTTCACCAACTCATTTCTAATATTTTGCTTCAGAAAATGCTGTCAAAACTCGGAAATGGCTTCCCTTGAGGAAAGGCTGCCTCCTATTACCAAGCCAGTCGTGGTTTCTGGTCGATGGCACGAGAAACACTCTGTCAGATGAAAAGAAGCACAAGGCCTTGTCCATGGTCTGAGTGTCAGGGTAGGCAGTTCCCACCTAGGTGGGCAGATGGAAGGTGGTATGTTGCAAAGCCCAGAGACACTCAGTATGTAATAACAGGATAGCCATTCACGTCCTGGAAGACATACAATTTGAATTGAATTCTTGGCTTATTGTGCAGACCATTACATGGAAACAATTCAGGATAGTTGTTTTAGATGAATTAATAATATCAATTAATTGTCTCAATCATGATTTGAGGATCCTTTTGCAATTTGACTCCTACATGAAACATACTTTTGAAATTGAACTGTATTAAGCTACAGATGTTGATATTTCCCCCATGGAGAAAGAAATGGTTTGCTTCATTGAAAACAGCAATTATTTTCCTCAGAATCATATTTCTTGTCACTAGAGATCCTTAATATCTACATCCTAGTTACTCAGTCATGCTTTTTGGGGACCTAGACTGCATGTGATTGTTAAAATGAGTGATACCAAGAACAAGGGTTCTAGTGTCCAGAGAGAGATGCCTGTGGATTCCATGGATAACCAAGGAGTACAGGGCTGTGGGCTGAACCTTAAGAGGAAAAAGGAACAGAGAGGCAAATTATGGCAAAGAGAGAAAGCAGGCAACATGAGGGTAAATGGTGAACAATACCAAGGTTTTAAGGTCAGGACAAGAGTATAATATCTTCAATCAAGGCCATCCATGGTGGTCTGTACAATAATACAGACACTTGTCTGAGAGAGGGTAGATTCTGTTGAGACTAACATAATCAAATGTCCCCATATAGTGGGTCAAGTGAGGTTTTGGTTTGTTTCCAGTGCATAGAAGAGTTACATTTGCACTACACTGTATCCTTTTAAGTATGTAGTAGCTTTACAGCCTGCTTTCTAGACGGACTTAAGTGTAGCCTTCCGTGATCCTCCCTGGGCTGGGAACCCTAGAGTCCTGTCTGACGCTGCTCATGTATCCACAAGCTCTCTCACTCATGTTCCCACAGAGCTGGTTTCCTAGGATCTCACATTGATGACAGGCCCTGAGCCAAAGGACCAGGTTCTCTTCTTCAGTGTGATTCTGCTATACTAGTTACTGAGTGATAGGTCTGTTCCCAATGTCAGGTCATGGCCCCATGCGGGGGTCTTCCCTCCGGAGTGATAGGGGTCTCTCCAATACTTTCAATGCTGGGTTGAAAGGCTGGCAGCCCTCTCAAAGGGAGGAGAAAAGCCTATACATTTTTCTCACTTCACCTATAAACTGGGGACTTTAAACAGATAGATTACTTCTAATGTCGTATTCACCTCTCTACATGGCCAGAGTTGTCATAAGGAGGAAGGGGTGGATGAAGCTCCCTGTCTCTCAAGATGCTGAGGTCAAGGAAGGGACAGGCTGTTGACAGGTAGTGCAGAGTTGTTTTCATTCTCGAAGGAGTCTTGCAAACCATGAAGGTGCCCCTGGATTTGGCAGGATTCATTCATTTAATAGATTGATTGGTAATAGAGTGTGGCAACATACCTATGACCACTTCTCTTCTTTTTTTGATATTGGAGAGAAACATCAATGTGTTCATCAACCAAGAGAAGAGAAATGGGCAGGTATCAGATGACAGGAATGTGTTAGTGGAAGGGTGGTTTCAGAAGGCAGGCAGTCAATATTCCCAACATAGTGTCATGGGGACAGTAATAGTTTCTTGGAGGGACAGCACTGTCTTAGTGCTTACGACACTGCTTGCCTCAGTTATGAAATCTGAGGGGGAAAATAATCCTGAGATATGGATCTTCTCCTCCCTCTCCAGGAAGAACATATCCTGGTTGCTGGACAAATGCAGTCCTGAGGACAAAGTGGTGCTCCAGGCTGAGGAACACAACCCCAGAACAGTGACCCAAGTTCTCTACCTGTGACTCTATTCTCTCCTTATCAAGGCCATTCTGTCTCTGTCACTGCCCCAAAGTAAATAGAAACCTGACTTCCAAATCCTAAGGATTGGGACACAGGCCACAGCCACCTGCATGACACTTACATCTGGCTTCTATCACCTCCCTTTTCTATTTCTTGCTTAACCATAAGTTCCACCTGTGCCTCTACACCATCCTACAGTAGGATGATTATAATTCTGGGGACACCTGAGTGGCTCAGCAATAGAGCATCTGCTTTCTTCTCAGGGTACGATCCTAGGACCCTTGATCAACTCCTACATTGGGATCTTTACACGAAGCATGCTTCTCCATCTGCCTGTCTCTCTCTCTCTCTCTCTCTCTCTGTGTGTCTCTCATGGATGAATATCATTCTGGAGAACACAGTCTCAGCCCGATGCTTTGCACCTGGCATCTCCAGTTTCTATAGTATATCTTATGCTGATCACATCACCTACTCTACTGTCACCCTCATTTCTGACCTGGGTTTGGACGACTGAATGTCACTGATAACCCATGAGTGATGTGCAGGGAGCAGAGTTCAGGGTCTTATTGCAGGGCTTCCCTTTTCATGGTTTGGGTTCTTTTTTTAAAGATTTATTTATTTTTGATAGACAGAGAGAGAGGGAGAGGCAGAGACGCAGGAGGAGGGAGAAGCAGGCTCCATGCCAGAAGCCTGACGTGGGACTCGATCTCAGGACTCCAGGATCGCACCCTGGATCAAAGGCAGGTGCTGAGCCGCCGAGCCACCCAGGGATCCCGGGTTTGGGTTCTTTTATCTGCTGGTGGTTTGTTGCCAAGTGAGAACAATCAGGGACTAACTCAGGGACAAATCATGTGATTATGACAAGGGTTATTGGTTAGCTCCCTGGGCTGCTTACCCAAGATACTGTTCTGACATCCTGTAAGTAGTAAAACCTAGAGAATTGGTTGGTTTCCTTAGTGGGTTTCTGATGAGTACATGGCAGTGTTCACATTTATCTGTGGTCATGTCATTGCCCACTTGTGTCTTCTACTCGCAGTCCCCCATTTTAGTCCTTATCTCACTTGGGAGAGGTTGATCCACTCAGAGAAAACAGAGATCCTACATGTGCTACTGCATATGGTCTAGTCATCTTCATATTAAGTTGAATTGGAAGATCTTCTTGACCATTCATGAAGCTCCAGATAGAATTCAATGGACCAGGGCTATGACCACTATGAAAGCAATCAAACGAACAAAGAACAAATTAAGAGTCCATAAAAATTGTCTTATAACCAAGACCCCCATTTGCCCAACCCAGACCAAGAGAACAAATCCTTGAAGCCATGAAAATCAACCGGAAAGGCAGGCAGATTCTTCCCTAAGGACCTCACATCTTTTTCGGCCTATGCAACTATATTGGTCCAAGTACAGAAGTTGTTAACAATGACACAGATGCCCCCACACCCAGCCAATAAGAAATCTAGGGCAATGTGATCGTCCATCACTGTTCATCGCAATAGGGTTTGACTGCTCCATATTTCATCTGGGTCATACATTTTTTTTTTTGGTTCATATATTTTATGATCAGTAACACTTGCCAAAATTAGAGATCACTGTTTTCCAGCTTCCTGATTTGTGCAATATCCACCCATGACAAGAGTTTTCTAATATTTGGCCTGAATAGTAATTTCTCCAAGTAACTTGCCTGAGCAAACCCAAGTGATCTTAACTGGGAACTCACATGTAAGTTGGAAATTTCAGCCTTGGTGATTCATATCATTGGATGAAATCCACATTTCCCAGAGTGATTTACCAAGAACTTCAGTGGTGGATGGTATATGCATCAGTCAGAAAGGGAGAATTATGGCCTCTTTTTTGCTATGTCCCAACATAACAATGATCATTATTAGTATAGCAATGTAATAAGAAGAAAAGGGGGGGAAATTCTGGTCATTCTGGTCAAAAGGGGGGTCATTCTGGGTGAAGGGCCACAAGTGTTCTGTGGAAATTGAAAATAATTGTTTTAACTGAGCTAATAGAAAATGGAAATGAATTGGATGGGAATATTGGCCCATTATCTTGGAAGGAAGCTGCCCACTATCTATCATCATTTGCCTGTTCTGAAAGTCTTGGGTCAAGACTTGCTTTTCCAATGACTGCTTCCAGAAGGTATCTGAGGAGCCAGTTTGAGTAGCTTTCTTAGTTTGTCCAATTCTGAATTTTCTCTAAAATTAGTTAATGTTTGAACCTCCTAGATTTTTATTGCTCACTTTTTTTAACAGTTTTTTTAAATTTTATTTTTATTTAATTATGATAGGCACACAATGAGAGAGAGAGAGAGAGAGAGGCAGAGACATAGGCAGAGGGAGAAGCAGGCTCCATGCACCGGGAGCCCGATGTGGGATTCGATCCCGGGTCTCCAGGATCGCGCCCTGAGCCAAAGGCGGGCGCCAAACCGCTGCGCCACCCAGGGATCCCTCACTTTTTTTTTTTTAACATAGACTTGCAAAGTTCCCTTTCAGTGGTATATCAGGGCAGTTTTTTCACATTTGTCTCTTCCTTCAGAAACATCTCCAATTGAAGAGCAGGAAAAGGCTTCCAGGAAAATTTGAGGAACATTTGTCTTATCTTAGAGGTGAAAAACTTGGGTAATATCCTAAGAGTTCTTTAGGATGTTACCATCTCTGCATGTAGAAAGCTTGTGCCCTCCAGTTCTAGCAGAATTGAAATTTCATTTGAACTCTATATTATTTCTTGTGAAGATTGGGAGAAAACACATGGTGGATTGATTTCACATTCTACAGCTTTCTTTTTTTAATGTCATATATTTGGAATCATGAACCATATTGCTTTTTCAGACTCACTTCTTTCATTTTGATGCATACACATACGATACATTGAGGATTTTTTGATAGTTTGAAAGCTCTATTATTTATTTCATTCTTGTTTTATTATTTTCTTCTTGTGAGAGGGAAAGAATGTAAGTCTGGATGGGGTTATAGGTAGATGATGAGGAAGGGAATCATAAGCAGGATCCCTCCTCAACATTGACTCTGAGGAAAGGCTTTAACCCAGGAGCTTGAGATCATGACCTAAGCCAAAAAAAAGGGCCTGGCCATTCCATTTATTGCAGACCATTAACTTATTGCAGAAAAGGGGATCTTGTTGGTGTCTTTCCAGATCTGTCCAATCAGCTTTGCCATTCAAAATGGGTCATCTGTGGGACCAAACCATGTATGTGTATAAGATGACATTGGTCAGATAATACCAGGTCAAATATACACCTCAAAGAATTCTAAATAGAATAGGAATTTCTCCTGGCTCTCCTTGGGTTACTAAAACCTGTAAATATATCTTTTCATTAACCTCAAGTTCAAGGTTTCAAATATATGTTCTTTCCTGCACACCTGGCTATGGGAGAGGTCTATAAATAGAGGCAAGAGGCACTTTGGTGTTTTAGATGAATTGACGGAGAAAATGAGGTATCTGGAGATGGGGAGGAGTGGGAAGGAGGTGCAGGAGGGAGAGACACCAGGACAATAAAAATAGATGAGACAGACAAACACCTGGAGGAAGGAGACAGGGAGAACTTACTAAAGAGGGGCCACTAGTTTATTCTTGCCTAGCGTTGTCAAATTATACTTCAGCTTTGGCCAAAAAAAAAAAAGCTTAATGAAACAAATTTTGATATTGAATTTGTTTGTGAGGTCTCACTGTATCAAACAAAAGAGCAGCCTTTAATCTTCCTTCTTTTCTAAAATATTTCTTTTTCTTTATTATTAATTAATTTCTTTTTTATATATAATTTTTTAACCTTTATTTATTTATTTTATTTTTATTTATTTATTTATTTATGAGAGAGAGAGAGAGAGAGAGGCAGAGACACAGGCAGAGGGAGAAGCAGGCTCCATGCACCAGGAGCCCGATGTGGGATTCGATCCCGGGTCTCCAGGATTGCGCCCTGGGGCAAAGGTAGGCGCCAAACTGTTGTGCCACCCAGGGATCCCAATTAATTAATTTCTTTGATTGTTTCTTTATTTAATTGAAAGCACATATTATTTTTTATTCTTTGTTTTATAAATTTATTTTATTGGTGTACAATTTGACAACATATAGAATAACACCCTGTCCTCATCACATCACGTACCCCACTTAGTGCCCATCACCAGTCACCAAAACCCCCACAAACTTCCTTTTCTACCACCAATGTTTGTTTCCCAGAGTTAGGAGCCTCTCATGTTCTGTCTGCCTTTCTGATTTTTCCCACTCATTTTTTACCTTTTCCCTTTATCCCCATTCACTAATTTTTATATTCCTCAAATGAATGAGACCATATAATGCTTGTCCTTCTATGATTGACATATTTCACTCAGCATAATACCCTCCAGTTCCATCGAAGTCGAAGCAAATGGTGAGTATTTCTCGTTTCTAATGGCTGAGTAATATAACATTGTATGCATAGACCACATCTTTATCCATTCATCTGTTGATGGACAGCGAGGCTCCTTCCACAGTTTGGCTATTGTGGACATTGCTGCTAGAAACATTGAGGAGCAGATGTCCTGACATTTCACTGCCTCTGTATATTTGGGGTAAATCCCCAGAAGTGCAATTGCTGGATCATAGGGCAGATCTATTTTTAACCCTTTGGGGAACCTCCACACAGTTTTCCAAAGTAGATACACCAGTTCATATTCCCAACACTGCAAGAGTTTCCCCTTTCTTCACATCCTCTCCAAAATTTGTTGTTTCCTGCCTTGTTAATTTTCACCATGCTCATTGGTGTGAGGTGATATCTCACTGTGGCTTTGATTTGTATTTCCCTGATGGCAAGTGATGCGGAACATATTCTCATGTGCTTGTTGGCCATGTCTATGTCTTCCTCTGTGAGATATCTGTTCATGTCTTTTGCCCATCCATGATTGGATTGTTTTATTCCTTGCTGTTGAGTTTAATAAGATCTTTATACATGTTGGATACTAGCCCTTTAATACGTCATTTGCAAATATCTTCTCCCATTCTGTAGGTTGTCTTTTAGATTTGTGGACTGTTTCTTTTGCTGTGCCAAAGCTTCTTATCTTGATGAAGTCCCAGTAGTTCATTTTTCCTTTTGTTTCTTTTGCCTTCATGGATGGACTAACAAGAATTTACTGTGGACAAGTTCAAAAACGGTGTTGCCTGTGATCTTCTCTAGGATTTTGATGGAATCTTTTCTCACTGTAAGGTCTTTCATCCATTTTGAGTTTATCTTTGTGCATCGTGCAAGAGAGTGGCCTAGTTGCATTCATCTGAATGTGGATGTCCAATTTTGCCAGCACCATTGATTGAAGAGACTGTCTTTTTTCCAATGCATAGTCTCTCCTCCTTTGTCAAATCAAGTTGAGGGTCCACTTCTGGATTCTCTATTCTGTTCCATTGATCTAGTGTCCTTTTTTGTGCCAGTACCACACTGTCTTGATGACCACAGCTTTGGAAGAAAACCTGAAATCTGGCATTGTGATGTCTCCAGCTATGTTTTTTTTTTCTTAAACCCCCCTGGCTACTCGCGGTCTTCTCTGATTCCACACAAATCTTAAAATAATTTGTTCTAACTCTCTGAAGAAAGTCCATGGTACTATGATAGGGATTGCATTAAATGTGTAAATTGCCCTGGGTAACAATGACATTTTCATATATTAATTCTTCCAATCCATGAGCATGCAACATTGTTCCATCTATTTGAGTCTTCCTCAATATCTTTCAGAAGTGTTCTGTAGTTTGGGGGTATAGACCCTTTACCTCTTTGGATAGGTTTATTCCTAGGTGTCATGCTTTTGGGTGTGATTGTAATTAAGATTGACTCCTTAATTTCTCTTTCTTCAGTCTCATTGTTAGTGCATAGAAATACAACTGATTTCTGGGCACTGATTTTTTTTTATCCTTCCACACTGCCAAATTGCTGTATGAATATTAGAGATGGAAAAATATTCCATGCTCATGGATCAGAGGAATTAATAATGTGAAAATGTGAATGTTACCCAGGGCAATTTACACGTTTAATGCAATCCCTATCAAAATACCATGGACTTTCTTCAGAGAGTTAGAACAAATTATTTTAAGATTTGTGTGGAATCAGAAAAGACCCTGAATACCCAGGAAAATTTTAAAAAAGAAAGCCATATCTGGGAGCATCACAATGCCAGATTTCAGGTTGTACTACAAAGCTTGCTCAACAAGACAGCGTGTTACTGGCACAAAAACAGACACATAGATCAATGGAACAGAATAGAGAACCCAGAAGTGGACCCTCAACTTTATGGTCAGCTAATATTCGATAAAGAAGGAAAGACTACCCACTGGAAAAAAGACAGACTCTTCAATAAATGGTGCTGGGAAAATTGGACATCCACATGCAGAAGAATGAAACTAGACCACTCTCTTGCACCATACACAAAGATAAACTCAAAATGGATGAAAGATCTAAATGTGGGACAAGATTCCATCAAAATCCTAGAGCAGAACACAGGCAACACCCTTTTTGAACTCGGCCACAGTAACTTCTTACAAGTTTCATCCGTGAAGGCAAGAGAAACAAAAACAAAAATGAATTGGGACCTCATCAATATAAGAAGCTTTTGCAAAGCAAAAATACCAAGGAAATCAAAAGACAACCTACAGAATGGGAGAAGATATTTGCAAATGATGTATCAGATAAAGGGCTAGTTTCAAAGATCTATAAAGAACTTAGTAAACTCAACAGCAAAGAACCAAGCAACCGAATCTTGAAATGCGCAAAAGACACGAACAGAAATCTCACAGAGGAAGACATAGACATGGCCAACAGGCAGGTGAGAAAATGCTCCGTATCACTGGCCATCAGGGAAATACAAATCAAACCTCAATGACATACCACCTCACACCACTGAGAATGGGGAAAATTGACAAAGCAGGAAACTGCAAATGCTGAAGAGGATGTGGACAAAGGAGACCCTCCTGCATTGTTGGTGGAAATGTGAACTCGTGCAGCCACTCTGGAAAACTGTGTGGAGTTTCCTCAATGAGTTAAAAATAGATCTTCCCGGGATCCCTGTGTGGCGCAGCGGTTTGGCGCCTGCCTTTGGCGCGGGGCGCGATCCTGGAGACCCGGGATCGAATCCCACGTCGGGCTCCCGGTGCATGGAGCCTGCTTCTCCCTCTGCCTGTGTCTCTGCCTCATTCTCTCTCTCTCTCTGTGACTATCACAAATAAATAAAAATTAAAAAAATACAGATCTTCCCTATGACCCAGCAATTGCCCTGTTGGGGATTTACCCCAAAGATACAGATACAATGAAACGGCAGGACACCTGCACCCCGATGTTTCTAGCAACAATGTCCACAATAGCCAAACTGTGGAAGGGGCCTCAATGTTCATCGAAAAATGATTGGATAAAGAAGATGTGCTCTATGTATACAATGGAATATTACTCAGCCATTAGAAATGACAAATACCCACTATTTGCTTCGACATGGATGGAACTGGAGGGTATCATGCTGAGTGAAGTAAGTCAATTGGAGAAGGACAAACAGTGTATATTCTCATTCATTTGGGGAATATAAATAATAGTGAAAGGGAATAAAGGGGAAAGGAGTAAAAATGAGTGGCAAATATCAGAAAGGGAGACAGAACATAAAGACTCCTAACTCTGGGAAACGAACTAGGGGTGGTGGAAGGGGAGGAGGACTGGAGGTGGGGGTGAGTGGGTGACAGGCACTGAGGGGGACACTTGACAGGATGAGCACTGGGTGTTATTCTGTATGTTGATAAATTGAACACCAATAAAAAATTAATTTATTTAAAAAAAAAGAAACGACAAATACCCACCATTTGCTTCAACATGGATGGAACTGGATGGTATTATTCTGAGTGAAATATGTCAATCGGAGAAGGAGAAACATTTATTGTCTCAGTCATTTGGGGAACATAAAAAAATAGTGAAATTGAATAAAGGGGAAAGGAGAAAAATGAGTGGGAAATATCAGAAAGGGAGACAGAACATAAAAGACTCCTAACTCTAGGAAGTGGTGGAAAGGGTGGTGAGCGGGCGGTGGGGGTGACTGGGTGTGGGCACTGAAGTGGGCACTTGATTGAATGAGCACTGGGTGTTATTCTGTATGTTGGCAAATTGAACACCTTTAAAAAAGAAATTTATAAAATTAAAGAAAATAATGCTTGGGAAGAGGCAACCACTGAGCACTCTTCCCACCAGGAAGATTATGTATTTCATTTCAAATGAACATCTCTGGTTTACATCAGAATTTGTGTGGAAAAGCAACCAGTAAAGCGACATTCTTTCCTTGGTTAAAGATACGCACAGCTTGACAACATTAATTTTCAATTCCACACTGATCATGGAAGAATTTAATGAAAAAAGGGTCATATGGTGCATCTAAAAGGACACACAGTAACCATCAGCACATTTTTCATGCCACTCAAGAATAACTCAGGTAGGGGTGCGTAAGTTGCTCAGGCGGTCTGTGACCTGCAATCAAACCTAGTGTGTGGCTCCCTGCTCAGGAAATGGTGTGTTTCTCTCTCCCTCTGCACCTCTCACCATCTTCTTCTCTCTTTCTATCAAATATATAAATTAGAGCTTGAAGAAAATTAGAGGCTGATTTGGGGACTGCTGCTCATTTTAAATGGAGGCATACAGAATACGTGGGCATTTTGTCATGAAGCATGGGCTGATCTGCACTGTTTGGTCACCCATGGTCTCAGGATTCTAAAATATGCTGTGTAATTAGGTTTTAGTTTTGTTTTGTTTTTCTGGAATATTAGTCCATCGTGTGGTGTCAGTGGGACATAACTGCTGGAGAATCTACCTCTCTTTTTCTCTCTCCTTCTCCCTTTCCCTGTATTTCTCTGTCTTTATGTGTCTTGATTTTCGCTCTCTGCCTCGATCTCCTCTGTCTTTCTCTCACACACACTCAGACACACACTCTCACGCACTGCATAGAGTCAACAAGTCACCTTCCCCAAGCCTGTTGCACTCATACCCACTCCACACACAGAGAATACATTGGCTTCCTAGGAGTGTGGAAACATGGACCATTTTCTCACCTGGAAAAGCTGCCTATCTCACACACTCCCAAGAATCAGGACTATGAAAACTGGGTCTCTACCCAGACTGAGTACAGCAAGCCTGCTCCATCTGCCTTACTATTTAGAGAATTTCCCAAGCAAGAGACTGGTTCCAGAATACATACCAGTTTGGATGTTTTCTGATATGAGCTGGAGTTACACAAAAGAGGATAAGATGGGTGTCAGTTCATGGGTGTACTTTGTCATTGGTTCCCCTGGTAAGTAGTGAACACCAAATGAGCAATAAATGTAGTGTCAAAGACCCCCAAAAGGACGCACAGATTGCACCCATAGAGAAAGCATGAGCTTTCCGGGGGGACAGATCTCTCAAGTTGACTGAAGCAGAATTCCAAATACAGAATTCAAGGTGGAGAAAGTGTTTCTGAGCAAATGTCTCCTACTGCACACTTAACATCCTCCCCTTACAACACCCCAACAAAGTGGTCCATACTCTAAAAAAATACACTGTTTCTTATCATATGTGTATTCACTTCAAAAAGTGGAAAACCAAGAGCGCAACATTTCTCATTCAGGAAAAATGGGGCAGGCTTATCATAGAAGTGCGTGGAGAGTCATTTGCTGAGTTTTGGTGGACAAAATGTGGCACCACAGCCTTGGCAACATCTAGTAGGAAACAGAATATCAGTGCTTTGGTGATTGTGCTCAGTATTAGTGAGATCAGTGTTTAAATGGATCCGGGGGAAGACTAGATGGTAATGTCTGGGTAATAAGCACAAAAGAGCTACTGCTAGGTCATCCTCATTGGTAGATGAGGAAAAGCCTTCAGGTCAGGCCAAAGTCCCAGTGCCTGGGATGTGTCTCCTTTTGGTGCACCATGCTCAGTGGGTTGTGCTTCTCTCTTTCCTTCTGCCATCCCATGGCATATTCTCTTGCTGTCTTTCTCTCTCTCTCTCTCTCAAATAAACAAAATCTTTTTAAAAAGACAATGGCAACATTAAGTAACATGAAATAATCATAGTAAAATAGAACTGATCTGCATATCGAATCCAAAGATAAGTTCCCTTAGCTCATAGAGTTGTTGTGAATCCCAGCTAAATGTTCGTAACTTCTTGACTTCTTCCAAGACCATTTCTGCCTCTGTAGATCCACATATGCTGTCATCTCTTTTGTACAGCTTTGCACTTGATTTCAAACATATTTGGGTGGGTTTTTTCAAAATTAGGCAGTTGTTATCTTCTGTCCTATTTAGTCTATTTCTCTGTTGTATTTATTCATGAATCTATTGTAAAAATCACCAGTATGGGAGACATTTAAATACTGAATATATACCATTTACAAATAGCCATAGTTCTGAAAAAGAGTAGAGGGGACAGGTTTCCACATATGCATATAAAAAGTAACACGTGAAAGGTACAGCATAGGGAATATGAGACAAGTGAGACCTGTCTAGGATATCATGCTCTGCACCCCCAACCAAGGGCTGCCCCACTGATCAATTTTAATTGAGGATGGTACTCTAGTGCCCAGGAGGGCTCCATGTTCAATTCTTTGCGACCTATTTGCCAAACCTCAGATTGCCAGACAGATGGCAGTATGAACACTGGGGGAGGATGAACACAGTTGGGATGCAGTTGCTATTCCAGAGTTTGTCTTGGGGGCAACTGCTTTGGGTCAGGGATTGAAACCAGGAGGTAGATGACTGTAAGGTAAGTAAGGTTTACATCCTAACTCATGGCTCAGGCAGTCCTCCAGGATATGAAATGTCTTGCACAGGGAACAAAGGGCAGGAGGATTTGAGAAAGAGACTGAAGCAGTCCTTGGTTCAGGGGTGCAGATCATGATCTCCGCCACCCTTGGAAGGTCTCAGGTATTCAGGGTCCTCAGTCCACAGGTACCCATCTCCAGTTCTGCCCTGGACCGCTTTCTCATCATATTGTAACTCTTGGCAAGTCATCAACACCATGCTTTCAGCTCTCAATGACTGTGTTGTTCTGTATTTCTGTATTGTCTCCCCTAAAGAAAGGTATGTCCCCACACAGTGTCTGCTAGCGATTTTCTTGTCCTTTTATGACAGCAAGTTCATTTGATATCACCTCATCTTTTCATGATTTTTCCAGCGTATAATAAATACAGCGTTGTTTATCACAGGTAGTTGGTTGCAGATAGAAGTCAAGAACATATTGAATTCGTATCATTGAAGCTTGGTACACTACCTGCAACATTTTCTCCCTTTCCCTCCTTCTAGCTCCTATTCTACTCTCTGATGCTATGTATTGACTATTCTAGGTTCCCCATATAAATGCCATCATGCAGTATTTGTCTTACACTGCCTGCTTATTTCTCTAAACATAATGGACTTCATAGCCATGCATGTCATCACAATTGTTGAGATTTCCTTCCACTTAACGTGGGATAATATTTCATTGTAGAGATTGACTAATTTTTTAATCCTTTTGTTTATCAATGGTCATGAGGTCATTTCTTTTTTCTTGGGTGTTGTGAATGGTGCTGCAGAACATGCGCAGAAATCTCTGTGAAATTTAGATTTCAACTCTTTCAGACCTATTTCCCAAAACTTAGATTGCTGGATTATATGACATATCTTTTTAAATATTGGGGGCGATTCTCAATGTTTTTAATCATGACTTTATCAGTTTATATTCTTGGGTGGCTACCTAAGAATACTGCTACTCCAAGGCCTTTGTACAGCGCACTCTGAGTCAGGTGACTCTTCAAGGTAATGATGTGTAATGTGATCAAAAGTATCAACTCTGGGGATCCCTGGGTGGCGCAGCGGTTTGGCGCCTGCCTTTGGCCCAGGGCACGATCCTGGAGACCCGCGATCGAATCCCACGTCGGGCTCCCGGTGTATGGAGCCTGCTTCTCCCTCTGCCTATGTCCCTGCACCCCCCCTCTCTCTGTGACTTTCATTTAAAAAAAAAGTATCAACTCTGATAATGTTATCAATCATTTTGGATTGTCTTCTAACATAAAGATGTCAACAGACTTTCTATGCTCATCCATTTCCCATGATGTACAATTAAAAACCCAAAACAAAAACTATTTATGAAGTCAAATGGGTACACCTGGCCTGAAAAGTGGACGATAACATTCAAATTTGCAGAAACAGAAAAATTCACCCATCAAAGGAGTCAATGGAAGGTACAATAAAAAATCATTCATTAAATTGATTCGAGAAATATTGCTCTAGGGGCTACTGGGTGTTTCTGTCATCTAGGTTTCTGCCTTCAGGTTTCAGCTCTGGTCATGTCCTCAATCGAGGTCATTTGATTCACCCATTTTCAGCATGGAGCCTGCTTGGTATTCTCTCTTCCTTTCCCTCTACCACTTTGCTCCTTAGACTTTCTCTTTTATAATCTGAAAGAAATCATTATTCAACTTTGCTCAGGGTGCAATACTAATGACAAATACACTAAGGCATATATACTAAGCCATATGTGACAATCTTAACTTAAATGGTCTTGCATTAGTTTATCACCAAAATAGTAAAACGCATTGAGAACTCTAATTTGGTCAGATTAAATGGTAGCTGTTGAGAAGCTAACATTTGTATATATTAGTCCGTGTTAAATATTAACACATAAAGCTCTTATTATGTTTTAATAAATAGACCTTATTACTGACATTAGTGTTGGGATGATGTCACAGTGCATCATATAATATAAAATTTTTCCTATGATGCTATCCTTGGGCATACACTTTATTCTCACCTACATCAGTGTGGAATATTCATCACATAGAATGACCCGGTGTAGACATATTAGCATTGCTGTCGACCACTGATATTAAGGACTGCTCTGTGTTATGCATTAGTGTGTATTTTGACATATGCATAATATTATGTATCCCAGAACCCTGGGATCAAGACCCAAGCCAAATGGAGATGCTCAATCAAAGGAACAACTATGGTGACCACGTTATTACTGCGTTTACATTTGGGTCAAGGTGACCCCCAAGGTTACACTAGTTTAAGGTGCACCACACATGATTTGCACTTATGTTTTTGAAACTGCACTCACCCCAACCATAGGTACCATGTGTCCCATAGAGCATTATTGCCATTCCATTGGTCATATTCCCTATGCTGTACCTTTCACCGTGTTACTTTTTAAATGCATATGTGGAAGCCTGTCCCCTCTGCTCTTTTTCAGAACTATGGCTATTTGTAAATGGTATACATTCAGTAGTTAGATTTCCCCATAATGGGTGATTTTTATAACAACAAATTCGTGAATAAGTACAATAGAGTAATAGACTCAATAGCACAGAAGATAACAATTGCCTAACATTGGAACAATCCCCGGGAAGACGGTTGAAAAGCCCACCCAAAGATGGTTTAAATCAAGTGCAAAACCATACAAAAGAGCTGACAGCATATGTGGATCTACAAAGCAAAAAATGGTTTTGGGAAACATCAAGAATATAGGAACATTTAACTGGGATTCACAACAAGCTATATGAGCGAAGGGAACGTATCTTGGATTCGATGTGCACATCAGTTCTATTTTACATTGATTATCTCATGTTACTTAATGTTGCCATTGCATTTTTAAAAGTTTTTATTTATTTGAGAGAGAGAGATAAACATCAAGAGAGTGTACGCTAGGGGAAGGTAGAGGGAAAGGTAGAAGCACAACATCGCTAAGCAGTGTGCCCAAAGAGGAGAGGGATCACAGGTCTTGGGAGCTTGGCCTGAGCTGAAGGTTTTTCCTCATCCACCAATGATGAAGGCCTAGCAGTAGCTCTTTTTATGCTTATTACCCAGTCATTACCATCCAGTCTTCCCCCGGATCCATATGAGCACTGATCTCACAAGTATCTGAGCACCACCACCAATGCACCGATAGTTATTCTGTGTCCTCCTAGATGTTGCCAAGGCTGTGGTGCTGGATATTGTCCACCAAAACTCAGTTAATGACTCTCCACTCACTTGTATGATAAGCCTGTCCCATTTTGCCTGAATGAGAAATTCTTCTCTATTGGTTTTCTACTTTTTGAAGGGAATACACATATGATAAGGAACAGTGTATTTTTAGGATAAGGACCATTTTGGTAGGCTGTTATAAGGGGGGGGGAATTAAATGTGCAGTAGGGGAAATTTGCTCAGAAGCACTTTCTCTGCCTTCAATTCTGTATTTGGAATTCTGTTTCAGTCAACTTGAGAGATATATCCCCCAGGAAAAGCTCACGCTTTCTACATTAGTGCAATCTGTGCTTCCTTTGGGGGCCTTTGACATCCCTACTGTTGCTCCATTTGTGTTCACTACTTACTAGGTGAACCAATGACAAAGTACACACAGGAACTAACCCCCATTTTATCTTATTTTATGTAACTGCAGGCATCTCAGAAAACATCCAAACTGGTATGTATTCTGGAACAAGTCTCTTGATTGGGAAAATCTCTAAATTGTAAGGCAAATGGGACAGCCTTGTTGTACTCAATCTGGGTAGACACACAGTTTCCATGGTCCTGAAGCTTGGGAGTGTGCGAGATATGCAGATTTTCCAGGTGAGAAAATAGGTCCATGTTTCTACACTCCTAGGAAGGCAATGTATTCTTTGCGTGGAGCAACAGGCTTGGGGGATGTGACTTGTTGACTCTACGCAGTGTGTGTGTGAGTGTGTGTGTGTGTGTGTGTTTGTGAGAGAGATCAAGACAGAGAAAATAAAGACACATAGAGACACTTAGAAATACAGAGAAAGGGAGAAGGAGAGGGAAAAAGTGAGGTAGATTCTTCAGCAGATATGTCCCACTGGCACCACACGATGTACTCAGTAAACATTTTCAAAAAACAAAACAAAACAAAACAACACAAGACACCTCATCACACAGCACATTTTAGAGTCCCGAGACCATAGGTGACACAACAGTGCAGATCAGCCCATCCTGTATAACCAAGTGCTTCCATATTCTGTAGACCTCCATTTAAAATGAACAGCAGTACCAAATCACTCTAATTTTCTTCAAGCTCTAATTTATGTATTTGATAGAAAGAGAGAAGAAGAGTGTGAGAGAAACACACCATTGCCTGAGTAGAAAGCCACACACTATGCTTGACTTCAGGTCACAGACAGTCTGACCTGAGCTGAAAATGCCTGAGCAGCTCAGGCACCCCCTACCTGAGTTATTCTTGAATGGCATGAAAACGTACTGATGGGTACTCTTTGTCCTTCTAGATGCACACTATGATCCTTTGGCCATTACACTCTTCCAGATGATCAGAGTGGAAGTGAAAATTAATGCTGTCAAGCTGTACTTGAGTATCTTTAACCGAGGAATGAGTGTCGCTTTCTTGGTTGCTTCCACACAAATTCTGATGTAAATCAGGCAGTGTTCATTTGAGATGAAATACCTAATCTTACTAGTGAAAGGAGTGCTGAGTGGTTGTCTCTTGCCAAACATTACCTTATTTGAGAGGATGTTTACCGTTGGCGACACCAAAGCTGGAAATAAACAGTCTGATGGGGTACTTTCCATAAGTAACAGTTTCTCCTGCTGGGTTCAGATTTGTTGTAATCACCGTCCTGAATGGACTGAAGTGACACATCCTTCAGGAAAAGCAACTTCCTCCAGGTGTCCTGTCTTTTATTTGGGTCCCAATATCTCAAACATTGTGTTCCATCTGGCTTCCTTAAGTCATTGAAAGCTTTAAAATCAATAAAGACAGACAGTAATGCGAGCTGAGCCTCATGGTATCCTTTCTACTGTCTTGAGGCAGGTGGCCTCAGGAACTTGTGAAAGCAGTGCATATTCTGGAACCAGGCTCTTCCTGTCTTTAGTCAGGAGCACCAATCTGATTCTGGATTCTCACTGGAATGAGGATCACAGGCGCAGAGAAAAAAAAACTGAGTAGGAGACATCACAGAGGGTGAGAAAGCATGAGAGACTCCTACCCAGGGGAATGAAAAGGGGGTAGTGGAAGGGGGGTTGGGTGGTAGGATGGGGTGACTGGGTGATAGGCACTGAGGGAAGCACTTGATGGGATGAGCATTAGGTGCTATACTATATGTTGGCAAATCAAACTCTAATAAAATAAATATATACTAAAAAGTAACCACCAGAAAACCGGTCTTCCAGGTGGAGACCCGTGGTCATGTTTTTACAAGTGAACATGTAGCATTCAGGAAAGGAGTTTGTGTCCATGGAGAGATAGTAGGACGTGGAGAGATATGGACTCCAGTGCTCAGTGAGTTCAGCCAAGGGATAGAGACTTATTCCAGAGCCAAGGTGCTCTGTGCAGCTCCGTTTATGGTCCACAGGACGTCATTTTGAGGGTTTCCCTGAAATGGTCTTAGATTCCTCGGGTCCAAACTCTACCTGTGTCCTCATACTCAAGGTAACAGGAACATTGACACCAAGTGGTCACTGCAAAGTCAACAGCAAGAACTCCCTCATTCCTCGTCCCCAAACTCTTTAGCCCTGAGCAGCCCCAGTTAAAAATCCCTGGGCCTAGGTTGGAAAACCAAACCCAGGTCTAGGTTGGAAAAGTTCCTGCTCAGCTTTTCTGGGGTGTTGGGCCCCACACTAAACTGGGTACTTACCCAGGCTCTAGCCTGCATCAGAAAGGAAAAGAGTGGGATCCCTGGGTGGCGCAGTGGTTTGGAGCCTGCCTTTGGCCCAGGGCGTGATCCTGGAGACCCGGGATCAAATCCCACGTTGGGCTCCCGGGACATGGAGCCTGCTTCTCCCTCTGCCTATGTCTCTGCCTCTCTCTCTCTCTCTGTGACTATCATAAATAAATAAAAATTAAAAAAAAAAGAAAGGAAAAGAGTGAGATCCTGAGGAGGGTGATATGTCCCCTCTCTGCCTCATTCATCTGAATATGACCAGCACAGTTGTGTGGGGTCATATTCTTCAGTTCTGCCTACACGCAGCCCATGCTAAGATTGCTCTAGGACATAAAAGCGGTCCTTCCTTTCTGAGTGTTGCAAGGACCTCTCGTAGTGCCTGCCTCATGGATAGGAGCCCAGAGAGCAACGGAAATGAACAGATATGTCAGGTCAGCAATATCCACTGTAGGAATCCCCAGGGTAGGGAGGTCATTGCTTCCTGATTTTTGGATCCTAGATCTGAGCTATGCATTGAGGCAGACGATAGACAGCTGTGCCTGCACTGTAGAAATTACTTAAAGTCAGTGAAGTTACACTTTCTATCCTTCATCATACAACCACATTTCCAGGGCCCAGTAGACTATTTTAAAAACAGAGATCTTTTCCATTATCACAGATGGCTCTCCTGGGCAGCTGATCTGAGTCTGACACAGTGGCTGCTCACAGACCCCCTCTAACCCAGTGTATGTTAATCACCTATCACAGGCGGATCTCAGGTGGATACAGGCCCAAGTGAGAGCTATCTTGATCTTTTGGAAATGGAGAGATGCCAGGTGAAGGGGGTCCTTTCTCTCAAGGAAGGTTTGCAACAGTGGTCAATGTCTTGTTGAAGATCTCTAACTCCCAAAGCCCAGGAAAGTTCTGAGGATCTTCAGGTGTGTTGACAGGTGTTCCTAACGTGACCTCAGCTGGAGTAGCAGGAATATGGGGACCCACTGTCTAATATCCTCATCCCCATGCTTGTGTCTCTAAAGATTGGGTGCTGGAGAATATCGAGAATGCAATTACTGAAGGAAAAATCCTTAGGTAGGGAACTTCAATGAGGCGGGAATCAACTGGGGAGTGTCCCTGGGAGCAGTTGGATTATACCTGCTATTTGTAGACTGAGGATAGGCGGTATGATATCAAAAAGATTAAGTACAGGGATCCCTGGGTGGCGCAGGGGTTTGGCACCTGCCTTTGGCCAAGGGTGTGATCCTGGAGACCCGGGATCGAGTCCCACATCAGGCTCCCGGTGCATGGAGCCTACTTCTCTCTCTGCCTGTGTCTCTGCCTCTCTCTCTCTCTCTCTCTCTCTGTGTGTGTGACTATCATAAATAAATATAAAAATTTTTAAAAAAAGATTAAGTACAGAATTGCAATTGTTTTCTTCCTTTTCTTCTTTTATTTAAAGTATTTATTTATTTGGGAGGGAAGGAGGCAGAGAGAGAGAGAGAGAGAGACAGAGAGTGAAGGGCAGAGGGAGAGGAATATTCAGACCCCGCAGTGAACAGGGAGTCTGTAACACACCTACTCTTAGGATCTAGGGATAATAATTCAAGGTGCAGTCAGACACTTAACTTACTGAACCATGAAGGTGCTATTATTTAGTCTATTCTATCATAAATAGAAGGGTTTTTTTTTAAAGAATAAAATAGTAAGAAACATTCTGACCTGGAATTGGGTTGTGCACTTGGTCATATTCTTCTATTTTTATTTTATTATCATTCCTGAAGATGAGTTCCTGCTCCCTTTCTCACTGGGAAGCACTAAAGTCCTTCCTTATGCTTGGTTAGAATATTGGGAATAGAGCAGGAAAGGTTTTGTTTCAGGTTATTGCCTTTGGTCTTGGAGGGAGCAAATCTCTTGAGAGACATCTTGCCATGTACATCTGAACTTGCTCTGTTGGCACCAAGCTGGTACAGCCGGGGACCCACTCCCTCTGCACCTTTATGTCACACAGTACAGGTGCTGGGCTACCCTTGTCCTGCCTGGGGTGTAGGGTGCTCTAGATGGGCATCACAGAAATAGTCCCTCATAGCACATGCCTCTGGTTCCAGCAGAAGTGAGGGGGGAGGGATGGCCAGAAACACAGTTCCCTGCACCCATCCTTGCACAATACTCAGTCCTGGGACAAGAATAAAATATGTACTTCCATGCCTGTGAGAGAGGCTCGAGTGCAACCATCCAAGACCTTCGCTGGGTGCAGGGAATCTAAAGGAATGTGTGAAAGCTGCTGGCTGGTGGCACACACTTGTACACGAGGTCCTGCAGAGCTAGTCTCCTCATCTGGTCAACCCAGGACACAGGCTTTAGGTAGGGTGGCCAGTGTTTCTGTTCCCATCTGATCTCACTATTATAGCCACACAGTAATGGGCCTGCTCCCCATATCAGGATCTTGTCCCAGCCTAAGATTTTCTGTAATACCTGCCTGGAGCCCACAGCCCTGCCATTCCAGAATCAGTGCAACTGTTGGCTTGAACTGATAATGATGAGACCTCAACTGCTTTAGAAAACCCATCATCCCAGATTTAGACTAAAGGAAATTGGGCAAGATACTTTACCTCTAGCATCACATTCATCTCCTCTATGGGCTAGGTTATCTATGGGCTGTTCTAAAGATTCAGTGTGTCCCATATTTAGGAGTCTCTTACGGTTTGTGTAACTCTCTAATTTTTCCCACTCAATTCTGTTCCTTTCCCTCATAATGCCTTTCATTATTTCTTATATTCCAGGAGGAGGACATTTGATGGTATGAGCACTGGTTGTTACATTATATGTTGGCAAATTGAATTTACGTAAAACTAAATAAATAATAATTTTAAAAATGAATAATTGTTAAGTTGGTTTCAAGTACCTAAGAGCACCCCAGGCACAAAGCCGTAATGATAGTACAGTGGGATGTCACTCTCATGGCCACATGCAACCCCTGCCCCTATGCCCCCAGGACCATTGCTACTACTCCAGCATTGCCTGGATTGTCTCTTTCATCAATTGATTATGGAGGGTCGCATCAAAAGCTGATCATTCCCTGAGCGTTCCCACACCATAGAATATAATGGCTGTTGAAGGTGAAGGAGAAGGGAAATGAGCAATTAATGGTTAGGAGAAGGAAGAAGGAGTGAAGCAGGAGTGAGCAGAGCGACGGAGCAAAACGTGGGAAGAGACAGTCATGGGCAATTTGGTGGCTTCTTTGAAGAATGGGATAACAGGCCTGGTTTCCTTGTTCATGATATGGAATCTGAGACCGGGGAAAGCACAGACTCGAAGCCATTCCCATCATAGAGTTGAAGGATCATGTTTCCACAGGTGTGTTGGTGAAGAGACTAGAGCAGAAGGCAAATTTGAGTTCCGGGGTTGAGCACATAGATTCTAGGAGCTGTGACTCATATCCTCCTGTCCCCTAAACTGTGCCCTATTCGTTTCCCAGGCCACCACACCCCCGTTCCTATGCTGCTGCACAAGGAAGGTTATTTTAGTGACTGTGAAGACTCTGATCCTTAAATCAACATCGTATGTAATTTATTTCCTCTCACGACTTGTACAGTATTTTGCTGTTTAAATTGCTATTTAATATATTTTGAGAGAGGGAGAGAGAATGAAAGGCTCTGTGGAGGGAGGGGCAGAAAGTGAGAGAGAATCCCACGAAGATTGTCTCAAATGCTGCTATTGAGCTCAAACCAGCACCCTGAGATCATGAAGTCAGCCAAAATCTTCAATAAGACACAACCGACTTAGTCACCTGGCACCACTATCCTCTTTTTAGATCCTTTGTAGGACCTCATCTTGCAGCATTTGCTCTCATCCAGGTACTTGGGATCTTTAAATGTATAATCTCTCTCTTCTGCCCTGCCCAACAACTTCTCTAACCTTCTCCTGATAGGTGGTCCCCAGTCTACTTAGAAAATTGAAAGTATAGATCATAGCCAGGTTAATTCAGAGAGATTCCTGACCCACAGCCAATCCCTGAACCAACCCATTATATTGCAGTCGGTCAAGGGAGAAGGCCTTGTCTATATATCTTAGAGTATAAGATATTTGGTCGCTGTATCCAGCACCTAGTACATGGTTTACAACAGAACCTTTGGTCCAACTGGTTCAAGCTTCTATCAAATAACCCCTCTACCACACTAGCCGCAGGCTCTGGATTCTACACTGTGACCACTGTCCCACCTAGACCTATGTATAACTAGAGCTTTCCTATCTCTTGCACAAATTTCCTACCTAGGACCCACCAATCAGAAAGAATCACCATTCACAATCACATAGGGTGCCTCACTTCTGGAGAGCTAACTATAGCCTCTCCGTACAATAGCTCCTCATCAAGGCATAACTGAAGCCTTCCGTTTCCCTGCAGAGTGAGTTTGCACCTTTCTGTCTGATGCTAGGGCTCTGCTCAACTCAAATAATTGTGGCTGACTCCCTTGCTCTAACAAGAACTGAGTCAATAATCTTTGCTTATTTTCACTTGGTTGGTCGTTGCTGATTTTATTTTTTTATAATAAATTTATTTATTTTTTTATAAATTTATTTTTTATTGGTGTTCAATCGGCCAACTTACAGAAAACACCCAGTGCTCATCCCATCACGTGCCCCCCTCAGTGCCCATCACCCATTCAACCCCACCCCCGCCCTCCTCCTCTTCCACCACCCCTTGTTCTTTTCCCGGTGTTAGGAATTTTTATGTTCTGCCACCCTTTCTGATATTTCCCACACACTTCTTCTCCCTCCCCTTATATTCCCTTTCACTATTATTTATATTCCCCAAATGAATGAGACCATATAATGTTTGTCCTTCTCCGATTGACTTACTTCACTCAGCATAATACCTTCCAGTTTCATTCATGTTGAAGCAAATGGTGTAGTTGTCGTTTTTAATGGCTGAGTAATATTCCATTGTATACATAAACCACATCTTCTTTATACATTCATCTTTCGGTGGACACCGAGCTCCTTCCAGAGTTTGGCTATTGTGGACATTGCTACTATAAACATCGGGGTGCAGGTGTCCCGGCGTTTCATTGCCTCTGTATCTTTGGGATAAATACCCAAGTGTGCCATTATAGGGCATATCAATTTTAAACTCTTTGAGGAACATCCACACATTTCCCAGAGTGTCTGCACCAGTTCACATTCCCACCAACAGTGCAGGAGAGTCCCCTTTCTCCACATCCTCTCCAACATTTGTGTTTTCCTGCCTTGTTAATTTTCCCCATTCTCACTGGTGTGAGGTGGTATCACATTGTGGTTTGGATTTGCATTTCTCTGATGGCAAGTGATGCCGAACATTGTCTCATGTGCTTTTTGACCATGTCTATGTCTTCTATGTGAACTTCTACTGTTTAGGTCTTTTGCCCATTTAATGTTTAGATTGATTGTATCTTTGCTGTTGAGTTTAATGAGTTCTATATAGATCTTGGATACTTTATCTGATACGTCATTTGCAAATAACTTCTCCTATTCTGTAGGCTGTATTTTAGTTTTGTTGACTGTATCCTTTGCTGTGAAAAAGCTTCTTATCTTGATGAAGCCCCAATGGTTCATTTCTTCTTTTGTTTCTTTTGCCTTCATGGATGTATCTTGCAAGAAGTTACTGTGGCCGGGTTCAAAAAGGGTGTTGCCTGTGTTCTGCGCTAGGATTTTGATGGAATCTTGTCTCATACTTAGATCTTTCATCCATTTTGAGTTTATCACTCTGTATGGTGCAAGAGAGTGGTCTAGTTTCATTCTTTCTGCATGTGGATGTCCAATTTTCTCAGCACCATTGATTAAAGAAACTGTCTTTATTCCAATAGATAGTCTTTCCTCCATTATCGAATATTAGTTGACCATTAAGTTGAGGGTCCATTTCTGGGTTCTCTATTCTGTTCCATTGTTCTATGTGTCTGTTTTTGTGCCAGCAGCACGCTGTCTTGATGACCAAGCTTTGAGTACAACCTGAAATCTGGCATTGTGATGGCCCCACCTACGATTTTCTTTTTTAAATTCCCCTGGCTATTCGGGGTCTTTTCTGATTCCACACAATTCTTAAAATAATTTGTTCTACCCCTCTGAAGAAAATCCATGGTATTTTGATAGGGATTGCATTAAACGTGTAAATTGCCCTGGGTAACATTGACATTTTCACAATATTAATTCTTCCATCCATGAGCATAGAATATTTTTCCATCTCTTTGTGTCGTCCTCAATTTCATTCACAAGTGTTCTATAGTTTTTAGGGTATAGACCCTTTACCTCTTTGGTTAGGTTTATTCCTAGGTATCTTGTGGTTCTGGGTGCAATTGTAAATGGGATTGACTTCTTAGTTTCTCTTCCTTCAGTCTCATTGTTAGTGTATGGAAATGCCACTATATTCTGGGCATTGATTTTGTGTCCTGCCAAAGTGCCAAAAGAGAGAAGGGAACCTTTTTACACTGTTGATGGGAATGTGAACTGGTGCACCCACTCTGGAAAACTGTGTGGAGGTTCCTCAAAGAGTTAAAAATAGACCCGCCCTACGACCCAGCAATTGCACTGTTGAGGATTTACCCCAAAGATTCAGATGCAATGAAACGCCCGGACACCTGCATCCCAATGTTTATAGCAGCAATGTCCACAATAGCCAAACTGTGGAAGGAGCCTCGGTGTCAATCGAAAGATGAATGGATGGGATCCCTGGGTGGCGCAGAGGTTTGGCGCCTGCCTTTGGCCCAGGGCGCGATCCTGGAGACCCGGGATCGAGTCCCACATCGGGCTTCCAGTGCATGGAGCCTGCTTCTCCCTCTGCCTGTGTCTCTGCCTCTCTCTCTCTCTCTCTCTGTGACTATCATAAATAAATTAAAAAAATTAAAGAAAATTAAAAAAAATAAAAAAAGAAAGATGAATGGATTAAGGAGATGTGGTTTATGTATACAATGGAATATTACTCAGCCATTAGAAAGGACAAATACCCACCATTTGCTTCAATGTGGATGGAACTGGAGGGTATTATGCTGAGTGAAGTAAGTCAATCGGAGAAGGACAAACAGTGTATGTTCTCATTCTTTGGGGGGATATAAACAATAGTGAAAGGTAATATAAGGGAAGGGAAAATAAATGTGTGGGAAATATCAGAAAGGGAGACAGAACATAAAGACTCCTAACTCTGGGAAAAGAACTAGGGGTGGTGGAAGGGATGGAGGGCCGCGGGTGGGGGTGAGTGGGTGACGGGCACTGAGGGGGGCACTTGATGGGATGAGCACTGGGTGTTATTCTGTATGTTGGTAAATGAACACCAATAAAAATTATTTTATTAAAAATAAATCAATAAATGTGAGACTAGATTCCATCAAAATTCTGGAGGACAATTAGGAAACACCCTTTCGGAAATCGGCCACAGTACCTTATTTCAACGTACATCCACATTGGCAAAAGAAACAAAAACAAAAATGAACTATTGGAACCTCATCAAGATAAGAAGCCTTTGCACAGCAAAGCATACAGTCAAAAAAACTAAAAGACAACGTGCAGGATGGGAGAGGATATTTGAAAAAGACATATTAGATAAAGGACTAGGTTACAAGATCTATAAAGACCTTATTCAACTCGACACCCAAAAACAAACCATCCAGTCATGAAATGGGCAAAAGAAGTCTCACAGAGGAAGATACAGAGATGGCCATCAAGCAGAGGAGGAAATGCTCTGCATCCACTTACCATCAGGGAAATACAAATCAAAACCACAATGAGATACCACCTCACACCAGTGAGAATGGGGAAAAATGCCAAGGCAAGAAACCACAAACGTTGGAGAGGATGTGGAGAAAAGGGAACCCTCTTACACTGCTGGTGGGAATGTGAAAGGGTACAGCCATTCTGGAAAACTGTGTGGGGGTTCATCAAATAGTTAAAAACAGAACTTCTCTATGACCCAGCAATGGCACTGTTGGGGATTTACCCCAAAGATGCAGATGCAATGAAACGCCAGAACACCTGCACTCAATGTTTATACCACCAATGTCCACAATAGCGAAACTGTGGAAGGAGCCTCGCTGTCCATCAAAAGACAAATGGATAAAGAAGATGTGGTTTATGTATACAATGGAATATTACTCAGCCATTAGAAAGGACGAATACCCACCATTTGCTTTGATGTGGAAGGAACTGGAGGGTACTTTGCTGAGTGAAGTAAGTCAATCAGAGAAGGACAAACATTATATGTTCTCATTCATTTGGGGAATATAATTAATAGTGAAAGGGAATAGAAGGGAAGGGAGAAGAAATGGGTAGGAAATAACAGAAAGGGAGACATAAGATAAAGATTCCTAACTGGGAAATGAATTAGGGGTGGTGGAAGGACAGGAGGGCGGGAGGTGTGGGTGAATGCATGACAGGCATGAGGGGGACACTTGACGGGATGATCATTGGGTGTTATTCTGTATGTTGGCAAATTTATACCAATAAAAATAAATTTATTATTAAAGAAAAATCAGACCTCTCCACAGAAACCTGGCAGGCTAGAAACGTCTGGCAGAATATATTCAGGGTCTTAAATGAGAGGAACATGCAACCAAGAATACTTTATCCAGCAAGGCTTTCATTCAGAATGGAAGGAGAGATAAAGAGCTTCCAAGATAGGCGGGAACTGAAAGAATATGTGACCACCAAACCAGTTCTGCAAAATTATAAGGTGGACTCTTAAATTCCCCTTTCAGAAGAAGTCCAATGGATCAATTCACAAAAACATGGACTGAATAGGTATCATGATGACTCTTAACTCATATCTTTCAGAAGCTCTGAACATGATTGGGCTTAATGACACCATCAAAGTCAAAGGGTGTCAGACTGGATAAAAAAGCTGGACCCAGCTATTTGCTGTCTGCAAGAGACTCATTTTAGACAGAAGGACACCTACAGTCTGAAAATAAAAGCTTGGAGAACCATTTACCATTCAAATGGTCCTCAAAAGAAAGCTGGGGTAGCCATCCTTATATCAGATAAACTAAAATTCACCCCGAAGACTGTAGTCAGAGATGAAGAGGGACACCATATCATACTTAATGGATCTGTCCAACAATCCTCAATATATATGCCCCAAATGTGGGAGTTGCCAATATATCAATTAATAACCAAACTTAACAAACACTTAGATAATAATACACTTATACTCGGTGACTTCAATCTATTGCTTTCTACACTCGATAGGTCTTCTAAGCACAAAATCTCCAAAGAAACAAGAGCTATAATGACACAATGGACCAGATGGATTTCACAGATATGTATAGAACTTTAGATCCAAACGCAACTGAAT
>NC_135650.1:877392-922392 GCF_053574225.1 Canis aureus | reverse complement strand
CTGTTCTTCCTCCTAATAGATGTGGGGGCTTCTCCCTAATTTCCAGGCTAATGGCTATAATTGGAGCCAACTGTGGTTAGTCTATCTTGGGATAGGGACTTTGTGGAATATTCCCAAGCAACTGCCAAAACTCCTCTTGTTTCAGGGAAATTCCCTGTCTTCTCTGGCCTGATATGGACCACATATTTTCACTTTGGTGGAAAACAAAAACAAAAACAAAACAAAACACACCACAAACGACATCTACCACTCTGTCAGAGCTGATGAGGTTTTGAAACCAGACCCTCTTTCTCTGACTTCTGGCAGCACTCTGCCTCTTCTGTCTTCCCCTTCCCCTCCTCTTGTTTCTGCGCCACTTTGGTTGTGGCCTGCATACATCGCTCACTTCAGATTTCCCCACTGGTGCCCCAGGTAAAAACTGACAATGGGGAGTAAATTGACCTTTTAAGTGGACCCAGGTGGAATATATTTGCCCTTTAAACTAATTTAGGTTTGCTGGTTTAATTAAAATAGACATGTCTTTAGAGTTATCAGCATTAAATATGACACTTGTATTCTATCTAGATTTGCTGAAGATCAAATAAGCTTGTGTTATCTGCATTGCAATTTGTTAGCACACTTAAAGTGGTGGTTACTCTGATCTGCCTCAAAGTTTTCATGGGTAATTGTCAAGATAGCTTTCAAAGTATTTGGTAATCTGAAACTTTAAAGTTTTGCTTGGATGATAAATGGGACCAAATTCATTGGACATTTAGGTCTTTCCAAATAGAACAAAGTGCTAAAGCATTGATTAAAGGATGTAAGATTTGTGCTTTTGACTTCGTATTGTAAACACACTAAGGATATTGGAGGCTATTGGCAAAGATGCTTTGTGCTTAACTGATTCATAAATTTGCCATCTAGGGCAGCCCCGGTGGTGCAGCGGTTTAGCGCTGCCTGCAGCCCAGGGCGTGATCCTGGAGACCCTGGATCAAGTTCCACATCAGGCTTTCTGTATGATGCCTACTTCTCCCTCTGCCTGTGTCTCTGCCTCTCTCTCTCTCTCTCTCTCTCTTTCTCTCTCTGTCTCTATGAATAAATAAATAAAATATTTTTAAATAAATAAATAAATAAATAAATAAAAAAATAAATTTGCCATCTAAAGAGATCTGGGATAACTGTCCACAGCTGGTTACTACTTGGTTTTCACTGGAGACTAAGGTTTCTAAGAGTTAAACTTCTGCTAATTAAGACTGATGGGCATCAGAGAAGCAGCTCTGTATGTGTAAGAACAATCAAAGGAAAGGGAAGACACTCTTGTTGAAGGTAAAAGAAAGTAGTTTTGTCCTGAATGAGACTGGTTGTTTGGAGAGAAGTGGTTTGGGACAAAATCTGGATATAAAAAGGTTTTTGTGAAGGGCAATCTTTGGGAAGGAATTTTATGTATGGTCAGGGCAGCACTAAGATCAAAATGAATGGATTTAAAAAGTACAGTGGTATAAGGTTGAAAGTCTGCTTTCTCTGTGTTAAAAATACAAAATTTTCTTGAGTTGTGGGTTTGCTCTTGATATGAAAATGTAAACAAAGTTGTTTTCTTTTCCCTTTGTCCTCCCAGAAAAAACAGTTTCTGTTTTGCCTTTATCGGGTCCTTGGTGATCTCTAATCTGGTTTAGGCTATGCTTTAAAACTTTCTAAGGCTTTTTTTTTTCCAATAAAATTTTTATTTATTTACTTGAGAGAGAGACAGAGAGTGAGCATGAGTGGGGCAGAGGCAGAGGGGGAAGGACAGGGAGAGGCAAGCTCCCCGCTGAGCAGGGAGCGGATTGGAGCTCCATCCAGGACCTGAGCCAAAGGCAGATGCTTAACCAACTTAGCCACCCCGAAACGTTCTAAGGTTTTTAACAAGCTTCCCCAAGATTTAAATCACAGGTGAAGTCTCCTTGACTAATCAGGCTTGTTTATTTGGCATGTTACTTTCTTGTATAAAGTCATCACTTGGTATACTGATTATTGAAGTGTTATGTGTCACAGAAATAACTGTATTTCCTTGTCAGTTGCATCATAATGAACAGACCATCAACAATGGCCATTTCTGAGTTTTTGTCATTTATAATTGTTTCTATTCTCTTGCAAAATGACTTTTATCTTCAAGGGGATTCATAAAAGGACTTTGGGACAAATATAGGTATTTGATATCTTTAAGACCAAACCTGAAATGGGTAAGAATTTTCCAGAACTAATTAATAAGCTGCATTCAAACTGAACAAGAATTAGTAATATGGGACTAAATGAACTAGGAAGAAGATTACAGTTTTGTAGCTCTTGCTTGAAACATTGCTGGCTCTCTGTTTACACTTCCAGATTAAGGAAAACTTCTCTTAAGCTATCTGTGATGTACAGAAACCTGATAATTCATTTGTGAACAAATGGAAGCATTTAACTTTTCTCTCTACCTGAACCCCCTGAGATCCGAAAGGTCTCAATAATTTTTCTTTCTTCCATGGCAATCATAGTCATTTGCATAAGCTCTCCAGGAATCTGTTCTCTTTGTAACAGGACACCACTGGAAACATTGGTTATTCTACAAGACTTTGCCTGGAATGTCATATTTCAGAGAGACAGACATAAACTCATATATGACTACACAGTTTATGACTTTATGAAACCTGGAGCCATAAAGCCCCCTTGGAACTGTTGGCCTGATACCTTGTGTGCAGAGTTCCCAGCAGCCTCACCAGGTGAGTAAAGAATGTCACTTTCTGGCAGGTGCAGCAGGAACCTCAGGATACTTTGGGAGCCTTGTGAACACAAAGCCGCCCAAGTCTACAGGTATTGCAGGCATGTCTGACAGCAAGCACTTATCTTGGCTTCTGGCCTACAGGGGCTACTAAAAGTTCAATCTAGATTCCTTGTAAAAGTTCCAGCAAAACAGACTCTAAAAGATCGATATGGGCAGTTGTTGAACTTATGTAAATGATTAGGTCAGCTTTGTTAAAATTCTATTTGTTTTGCAAACAAATTAGTCTCGAGTTGGCTATCTCTGAAAATAAGGATGATTTTAGACAGAAAAATTAAGTTTCAATAACACATCTTTGCAGATGTTAAATCCTAGTTAAGATTGTCTTTAAAAGTTTGTTGTTTGCCTACACTAGACAACTTGAGGCAAACTTCAGAGAAATTGCCACGATAGCTCACGTATACACAGTCCTCTTGTTTGTTACTCTGTGGGGATAATAACACCGCCCCATGGGCATATGATTATTTGAAGAGCTGAAAATGTGATTGACTCCCCAACAATCGTATGATTCAACTAGCACCTTGACTAAATCTGTGTGGCTACGATGACAAAAATCACTCCTCAAAAGCCACTGCATACCCCACTCCCTAGGGTTAACTATGGACTTCTGGAGATAATGGATGACCTCTCCTTCTTTATGATTGGATTGGATGATGCACTTGGGGATGCCCTTATTTCTTGAGACAAGTTTTCTCCCACTTGCCAGTGATTCCTTGTAACTAAGATATTGTTAAGGATAGACCTCAAACAAAGAAGATTCCATGATGGTTTTATCCCTCAGCCACTTCTGTTGATACAAAAGTGCTGAGTGGAGGCTTTAGCCAAGCATACAACATCCCTCCTGGTGGAAGGATCCTCAAAGCTCACTATGAGACAGTCCATGACTCTAATGACTTCACCTCAGGTCCAGAATGTCTTAGATACCAGAGGCCACCAATGGATGATGAGAGGCTGACTTATGAAATACTAGGCTGTGCTCATAGATATGCCTGAGATACTGTCAAACTTTAAACCCAGCTACCTTTATGTCTGGACCTGACCTTTGTACTTCTATAGAGCATAACTGTTCACAGGTTGTTGATCTTGTTTATTCTAGTCGACCAGATTTAAAAGATTCCCCTATCGAAAATGCAGATGACAACCAGTTTACCAATGGCAGCAGTTTCATGGAAAAGGGAATAAGAAAAGATGGGTAAGCTATAGTTGGTCTAACTCAGACTATTGAGGCCAGAGCAAATAGGAGCCAGGAAAGCAGAGTTAGTTAGTAGTGCTCACTTGTGCTTTGCAATTTTTAAGACAAAGCCTTAAAAAATATTTGTACTGACTCCAAATATGCCTTCCTCATCCATGGAGCAATTTAGAAGAAAGGGGATCATTATCAAGCCAGAATTCCCTAATCAAATATTAAGCCTGAAAATACAACTGTTCTCGACCCTGTACACTTACCTGAGGAGGTAGCTGTAAACCACCTCAAAGGACAGCAGAAAGGATATGACCCTAGAATGTAAAAAAAACAATTCAGTAGACCACATGGCCCAAGCAGGCAGCACAAATAGGCAAATATTCTGTCTTTTACCAATCTTACCTCCAATAAGGTCCATGAGGGCAGTCTATTCAGACCAAAAAATTCACATAGCCCAGGAACAAGCATATTCAGAAATGCTTTATAATGAGGGGAAATTTTTTATACCCAAATAATAACCAGGGAAAGATAATACAGGGAGTACTCCATTCATTTGGATAAAAAGGCCACTGGAGTGACAAAAACTTTGCTAAGAGAAATTGCCCCTGGATTTGGACTCCTTTGATCCCTATACAAATTCAAAAGATGGCCCTACAAGACTGACTAGCCCTTGATATCTTAAGTGCAATTCAAGGAGGCCTAGAATTAGATGACTGACTCCTAATGGGACGCAGTGGTTCTGTGACTCTAACTTGAGTCACAAGTTCCTTCCCCCGTTGGTGGATAGGCCACTGAAACCTGGATTTTGCCTGGATGCATGGATGCACTGTTAAAACCACTGCCAACTGAGCCAACCTTCCAAATTTAAAATGATGGTAGACACGGCTGTGTCTCATTTGTATGACCACCTAACATCCATTTTTCATCCTTCTTTTGGACTAGAGTGATGTAGGAGAGACGTTAGGGTTGAAATCCAGTGGCCAAGAAGGAATTCTTGAGATGTCTTTGGTGCAAAAAGGTGGTTTTATTGAAGCTGTCCCACAGGACAGGCCCTGTGGGAGAGCTACAATAGGATATTAAGGGGTGGTTATTATATAGTTGGGAGTTGGGAGAAGTTAGGAATACCATAAATCTCTGAGGAATTTTGGAAACAGGTTTCCAGGACCTTGAGGGGGCTAGCTATCGTTGGGGAAAGGTCACTTATTACTGTCTAATAAGCCCGTAGTTTTGAGACCCTTCAGATGTATATCGGTGGGTCCTATGCTTAGGGGAATGATTGCCAATATGTGTCTTGGGGAGAGGAGATACCGGAAATTTCTAAAGGAATTTATAATGTTAAAATACACCTACAGGATCCTGAGCGTTGGGCTAAGATTGCCTTTTGTCCTTCACAAAGTATTAACATTCAGGCAGCTGGTTCCTACAAGAGTGTCACTCTGCTTGTTTCAAAGACTTGTCAATGGACTGTGAATGGTAAGGCCATTTAATTTTTCTTTTGCCTCTGTCCCCCACATCATTTCCCCTCTGAATTATTTTGACCGTTAAATCTTCAAGTTGGCTGGGAGTGGAATATCATCTTCTATAACTTCTTCCTGCTGAATAGGGGTCTAGAGATGTCACCACCTATGGTCTGTTTAGAGATGATAGGTAGATGATAGATGATAGATAGATATAGATAGATAGATAGATAGATAGATAGATAGATAGATAGATAGGTAGATAGCTGTGTGTGTGTGTGTCTGTGTGTGTGTAAACCTCAGTGTGCACATAGCAGCTGCTTTTCTGTGGTAGAAACTAGCTGAAAGCAGAGAATGGAGCAGATTGCAGAAAACCTGGCTGTTGCTTTTCGCTGTCTGCCACAATAGGTTCAAGCCTCTGCGATGGCTTTTCTGGGACATAAGGGAGTAAGAGACTGAGTCAAGTACAGACACCCGATAACCAGGCTGCAGTTTTTTGCTGAGTGCTACAATAAACTCTAGCCTGCACCCCCACTGTGCACCCCCACTGTGCTACTGCTTTTCAGGGATGGGATGGTGCTGGCCATGCCCCAAGCCTCTTATCTGGGATAGAGGAATGGGTCTGCACCTTACCAGGCCCTATAAAACTTGGAGTTTGGAATCCCAGCCACTGGCCAGAGATAAAATACAGATCTGTGGCTCTGGATGTGCTGACAGGCTAGGCACAGGCAGGTTAAAGGTAGTGAACTGACAAAAGCTAGGGACACAGGAGATTGTTTGCTTTCCCAAGAGGGCTTCCTGAACAGCAGTGGCTGGAAATTCCATCCCCAGGGACAAGAGGGCAGGGTGATGCCATCGACTACGTACTTCACCACCACTCCCTCGTCCTGCCCACCAGCGCAGTTTGGCTTCGGAGGCAAACACAGCACCTCCAAGGAAGGCTGGAAACCACTATGCTAAACCCCACACCTTGACCTGGCATCTTTAGAAGGACAAGTCACCTCCTGAACAAGTCCAGCAGACCTCTCTCACAGAAAACCAACGTAGGCTTGCATCTAGCAAATCTATGGAGCAAAGAAAGGTCCAAAACATCAGACGAGGGGCAGGGCAAGATGGCGGAGGAGTAGGGTCCCCAAGTCACCTGTCCCCACCAACTTACCTAGATAACTTTCAAATCATCCTGAAAACCTAGGAATTCTCTCTGAGATTTACTTATTTATTTTAATTATTTTTATTTATTTTTCATTGGAGTTCAATTTGCCAACATATACCATAACACCCAGTGCCCATCCCATCAGGTGCCCCTTCAGTGCCCGTCACCCAGTCACCCCAACCCCCCACCCACTACCCTTCCACTACACCTTGTTCATTTCCCAGAGTTAGGTGTCGCTCATGTTTTGTCACCATCACTGATATTTTCACTCATTTTCTCTCCTTTCCCCTTTCAGTATTTTTTATATTCCCCAAATGAATGAGACCATATAATGTTTCTCCTTTCCAGATTGACTTATTTCACTCAGCACAATACGCTCCAAGTCCCTCCACGTCGAAGCAAATAGTGGGAATTTCTCGTTTCTAATGGCTGAGTAATATTCCAGTGTATACACAGACCACATCTTCTTTATCCATTCATCTTTCAGTGGACACCGAGGCTCCTTCCACAGTTTGGCTATTGTGGGTATTGCTGCTATAAACATCGGGGTGCAGGTTTTTCACTTCATCTGTATCTTTGGGGTAAATCTCCAGCAGTGCAATTGCTGGGTCATAGGATAGTTCTATTTTTAACTCTTTGAGGAACCTCCACAGTTTCCAGAGTGGCTACACCAGGTCACACTGCCACCAACAGTGCAAGAGGGTTCCCCCTTCTGCACATCGTCGGCAACATTTGTTGTTTCCTGCCTTGTTAATTTTCCCCATTCTCACTGGTGTGAGGTGGTATCTTATTGTGGGTTGGATTGGTATTTCACTGAAGCCCAGTGGTGTGGAGCATTTTCTCATGTGCTTGCTGGCCATGTCTATGTCTTCCTCTGTGAGATTTCCGTTCATGTCTTTTGCCCATTTCAAGACTGGATCGTTTGTTTCTTTGATATTGAGTTTAATAAGTTCTTTACAGATCTTGGATACTAGCCCTTTATCTCATATGTCATCTGCAAATATCTTCTCCATTCTGTAGGTTGTCTTTTAATTTTGTGGACTGTTTCTTTGCCTGTGCAAAACCTTCTTATCTTGAAGAAGTCCCAATAGTTCATTTTTGCATTTGTTTCTCTTGCCTTCATGGATGTATCTTGCAAGAAGTTACTGTGGCCGAGTTCAAAAAGGGTGTTGCCTGTGTTCTCCTCTACGATTTTGATGGACTCTTGTCTCACATTTGGATCTTTCATCCATTTTGAGTTTGTCTTTGTGTATGGTGTAAGAGAAGGGTCCAGTTTCTATCTTCCGTGTGTGGCTGTCCAGTTTTCCTAGCACCATTTATTGAAGGGACTGTCTTTTTTCCAGTAGATAGTCTTTCCTCCTTTGTTGAATATTAGTTGATCATAAAGTTGAGGGTCCACTTCTGGATTCTCTGTTCTGTTCCATTGATCTATGTGTCTGTTTTTGTGCCAGTACCACACTGTCCTGATGACCACAGCTTTGTAGTACGACCTGAAATCTGGCATTGTGATGACCCCAGCTATCGATATCTTTTTTAATATTCCCCTGGCTATTCGGAGTCTTTTCAGATTCCACACAAATCTGAAGATGGTTTCTTCCAACTCTCTGAAGAAAGTCCATGGTATTTTGATAGGGATTGCATTGAACACGTAAATTGCCCTGCGTAGCATTGACATTTTCACAATATTAATTCTTCCACTCCATGTGCATGGAATATTTTTCCATCTTCTTTGTGTCTTCCTCAATTTATTTCAGAAGCGTTCTGTAGTTATTAGGGTATATATAGATCCTTTCCCTCTTTGGTTCGGTTTCTTCCTAGGTATCTTATGCTTTTGGGTGCAGTTTTCAATGGGATTGACTCCTTAATTTCTCTTTCTTCAGTCTCATTGTTAGTGTATAGAAAGGTCACTGACTTCTGGGCATTGATTTTGTATCCTGCCACACTGCTGAATTGCTGTATGAGTTCTAGCAATCTTGGGGTGGAGGCTTTCGGGTTTTCTAGGTAGAGTATCATGTCATCTGCAAAGAGGGAGAGTTTGACTTCTTCTTTGCCAGTTATTTCTTTTTGTTGTCTGATTGCTCAGGCTAGGACTTCTAGGACTATGCTGAATAGCAGTGGTGAGAGTGGACATCCCTGTCTTCTTCCTGATCTTAGGGAAAAGGCTCTCAGTGTTTCCCCATTGAGAATGATATTTGCTGTGGGCTTTTCATAGATGGCTTTTAAGATGCTGCGGAATGTTTCCTCTATCCCTACACTCTGAAGAGTTTTGATCAGGAATGGATGCTGTATTTTGTCAAATGCTTTCTCTGCATCTATTGAGAGGATTACATGGTTTTGTTTTTACTCTTGTTGATACGATTTATCGCATTGATTGCTTTACGAGTGTTGAACCAACCTTGCATCCCAGGGATAAATCCCCTGTGGTCATGGTGAGTCATCTTCTTAATGTAATGTTGGATCCTATTAGCTAGTGTCTTGTTGACAATTTTTGCATCCATGTTCATCTGGGATATTCATCTATAATTCTCCTTTTTGGTGGGGTCTTTGTCTGGTTTTGGAATGAAGGTGATGCTGGCCTCATAGAATGAGTTGGAAGTATTCCATCTCTTTCTATCTTTCCGAACAGCTTTAGTAGAATACTTATGGTTTCTTCTTTACACGTTTGATAGAATTCCCCTGGGAGGCCATCTGGCCCTGGACTTTTGTGTCTTGGGAGGTTTTTGATGACTGCCTCAATTTCCTCCCTGGTTATTGGCCTGTTCAGGTTTTCTATTTCTTCCTGTTTCAGTTTTGGTAGTTTGTGGCTTTCCAGAAATGTGTCCATTTCTTCCAGGTTTCCTCATTTATTGGCATATAGCTGTTCATAATATGGTTTAAAAACCGTTTGTATTTCCTTGGTGTTGGTAGTGATCTCTCCTTTCTCATTCATAATTTTATTAATTTGAGTCTTCTCTCTCTTGTTTAATAAGGCTAGCTAATGGTTTATCTATCTTATTCTTTATTTCAAAGAACCGAATCCTGGCTTTGTTGATCTGTCCCACAGTTCTTCTGGTCTCTATTTCATGGAGTTCTGCTTGAATCTTTATTAAGTCTCTTCTTCTGCTGGGTGTAGAATCTATTTGCTGTTTTTTTTCCTCCATCTCCTTTAGGTGCAAGGTTAGCTTTTGTATTTGAGTTCTTTCCAGTTTTTGAATGGATGCTTGTATTGCGATGTATTACCCCTCAGGACTGCGTTTGCTGTATCTCAAAGAATTTGAACGGTTGTATCTTCATTCTCATTAGGTTCCATGAATCTTTTTAATTCTCAGGACTGCGTTTGCTGTATCCCAAAGAATTTGAACGGTTGTATCTTCATTCTCATTAGGTTCCATGAATCTTTTTAATTCTTCTTTAATTTCCTGGTTGACCCTTTCATCTTTTAGCAGAAGGGTCCTTCACCTCCACATCCTTGGAATCCTTCCAAAATTCTTCTTGTGATTTATTTCTAATTTCAAAGCATTATGGTCTGAAAATATGCAGGGGACGATCCCAATCTTTTGGTATCGGTTCAGACCTGATTTGTGACCCAGTATGTGGTCTATTCTGGAGAAAGTTCCATGTGCACTTGAGAAGAATGAGTATTCAGCTGCGTTTGGATATAAAGTTCTGTAAATATCTCTGAAATCCATCTGGTCCAGTGTATCATTTAAGGCTCTTGTCTCGGGCAGCCCTGGTGGCGCAGCGGTTTAGCGTCGCCTGCAGCCCAGGGCGTGATCCTGGAGGGCCGGAATCGAGTCCCACATCGGGCTCCCTGCATGGAGCCTGCTTCTCCCTCTGCCTGTCTCTCTCTCTCTGAATGAATGAATGAATGAATGAATGAATGAATGAATGAATAAATAAATAAATAAATAAATAAGGAAAGAAAACTTTAAAGTTCTTGTCTCTGTATATTGTTGTGCTTGGGAAATCTGTCGATTGTAGAATGCGCTAGATTGAAGTCACCAAGTGTAAGTGTATTATTATCTAAGTATGTCTTAACTTTGCTTATTAATTGATTGTTATACTTGGCAGCTCCCACATTCGGGGCATAAATATTGATGATGTTACATCCTCTTGTTGGATAGATCCTTTAAGTATGATATAGTGCCCCTCTTCATCTCTCACTACAGACTTCGGGATAAACTTTAGTTTATCTGGTATAAGGATGGCTACCACTGCTTTCTTTTGAGGACCATTTGAATGGTACAGTGTTCCCCAACCTTTTATTTTCAGGCTGTAGGTGTCCTTCTGCCTAAAATGAGTCCCTTGTAGACAGCAAATAGATGGGTCTTGCTTTTTTATCCAGTCTGAAACCCTGCCCCTTTTGGTGGGGTCATTAAGCTCATTCACGTTCAGCGTTACTATTGAAAGATATGGATTTAGTGTCATCATGATACCTATTCAGTCCCTGGTTTTGTGGGTTGTTCCCTTGGACTTCTTCTTTCTATTACAGAATCCCCCTTAGGATTTCTTGCGGAGCTGGCTTGGTGGTCACATACTCTTTCAGTTTCTGCCTATCTTGGAAGCTCGTTATCTCTCCTTCTATTCTGAATGAGAGCCTTGCTGGATAAAGTATTCTTGGCTGCATGGTCTTCTCATTTAGGACCCTGAATATATCCTGCCAGCACTTTCTGGCCTGCCAGGTCTCTGTGGAGAGGTCTGCTGTTAATCTAATATTTCTCCCCATAAAATTTAGAGATTTTTTTGTCTCTTGCTGCTTTAAGTGTCTTCTCTTTGTCTTTGGAATTTGCAAGTTTCACTATTAAATGTCAAGGTGTTGAGCAGTTTTTATTGATTTTAGGGGGGTATCTCTCTATTTCCTGGATCTGAATGCTTGTGTCCCTTCCCAGGTAGGAAAGTTCTCAGCTATGATTTGTTCAAATACGTATTCTGGACCTCTGTCCCTTTCGGCACCCTCGGGAGCCCCAATTACATGTAGATTTTCCCTTCTGAGGCTGTCATTTATTTCCCTTAACCCATCCTCATGATCTTTTAATTGTCTCTTTTTCCCTCAGTTTCTCGCCTTGCCATCAACTTGTCTTCTATGTCACTCACTCATTCTTCTACCTCGTTAACCCTCATGGTTAGGACCTCCAGTTTGGATTGCATCTCACTTAATTGATTTTTAACTTCTGACTGATGAGATCTAAATTCTGCAGTCATGAAGTCTCTTGACTCCTTTATGCTTTTTTCTCGAGCCAACAGTATCTTTATAATTGTGCTTCTGAATTGGTTTTCTGACATTGAATTGTAATCCAGATTTTGTAACTCTGTGGGAGAGGACTGTTTCTGGTTCTTTCTTCTGAGGGGAGTTTTTCCTTCTAGTCATTTTGCTCAGTCCAGAGTGACCAAAAGCAAGTTGTACTGGAAAAAGGAGAAAAAGAGAGAACAGAAAAAAGAAAAATAAAAACGGAAGAAGAAGAAGAAGAAAAAAGAAAAAAAATGGGGTGGGGGGAACAGAAGACAAAGAACAAGGGGGAGTATCCTCTGATTCTATATACTGTAAATACCTCGACTTCCCCGGGACTTTCCGGTGCTGCTTGGTCAATAACTTGCTTTTCCCTCTTCCCTCTAGCTGGTCTTCTGGGGGAGGGGCCTGCTGTGCTGATTCTCAGGTGTGAGTACCTGGGGGAGCTTCTCAGCCCCCTGCCTGGTACACGGCTCATTGGGAGTTGTTTAACCTGTTCATCCTGTGAGGCCACCGTGAGGCTCAGTGGAGGTTGTTTATCCTGTGAGGCCCCAGGAGGAACAGTGGCAGCGGCCAGCTCTCCAGCCCTGGAGTCCAGCCCGGTAGTTACTGCTACCGCAGCTCCCAGTCCGCAGGGTTCTGGATTCTCCGGGGGCGGGGCCGCTGATCTGCACTGCTCAGGGTAGTGGCGGCAGGAGTGTCCTTGCTGTCCTGTGCCCTCCCGGCCTCTGCCTGTCCCGCGGGGAGCGCCGGATCCTGGGCTGTGTCCTCCGGCAGCCTGGGCTCTGGGGCCTGCACTGTTGGAATCCCCCTCCCTGGCGATACAGCCCTCTCCACGCGGAGCCTCCGAATTCCTCTCAGGTGGAATTTATAGGTTTTCAGGATGATTTGAAGGTTATCTAGGTCTCACTCTGAGATTTAAAGAGAAAACAGCTGGAACGCTCCAGAGAGAAGAGTTTTTGCTTCTAACGAGGTAGGAAGGCGGAAAAAAATTAAAAAAAAGAATCAAGCGGGGGGTGGGGGGGGAGCCCCCCACGTGGAGCCTGGCTAAGTCCGGGTAGCAAAAGCCTCCCGGGACAGGGAAGCCCAGTCCCTGAGAAGCAGGAACTTTAAAAATCCACACCAGGTTTGTCCCAGATGGAAAGGCGATTAGTAGGGAACTTGGGCAGAATTGCAGGAGGGGCAGTGGAGCCTCCAGTCTCCCAGAGTCCCTAACAGAGGAAGTGCACCCTGCGGGAGAGCGTTCTATAGACTGTGGGCTGAGCTCGGTAAAGGGTTGGATGGAGTACGGGCCGGCGGGCCTCGGGAGAAGCTCAGGCAGAGGCTCCCGACGGAGGGGGCTGTGCCCTGCTGCTTTCGGGAGCCGCGCCCTGAGAATATGATTCCAGCAGCACAGGCCCCAGACAGCAGGGCACCGGGGAACTCAACCTAGGATCCGGTGCTCCCCCCTCCCTGGGACAGGTGGAGGCAACGAGAGCACAGGTCAGTGAGGATTCTCCTGCCCCCCGCCCCCGGGCGCCCCTAGCTGTGCAGATCAGCACCTCCCGCCCCCGGAACATGAGGCCAGTGTGGACTGGGAAATTGTAGTAGTTACTGTGGGAGCTGACTCCAGAGCTGGAGAACTGGCTGCCGCCAGTATTGTTGTTCCTCCTTGTGTCACCCTGTGCCTGGGGCGGAGTGGGGTCGCCAGGGAACAGCGGCCTCAGAGAATAAACAGCTCCCACTGAGCCCTGCACCTGGCATGGGGCGGGGTAGCTACCTGGGTGCACACATCTGAGAATCAGCACAACAGGCCCCTCTCCCAAAAGACCAGCTGGAAGGACAGGGGAAGAGCAAGTTCTTGGCGGACCAACACTGGAAAGCTCCAGGGGAAGTTGAGGGATTTACAGTTTATAGAACCAGAGTATACCCCTCCTTTTTAATTTTTTTCCTCCCTTTTCCAGGAAAGCATTAGATCAGACCGTAAGTTTCCAATTTTTTCTCTTTTCCCACCTTAACTACAATATTTTACCACCTCTTCATTTTTAAGATTCTTCCTTTCTGACTTTCATATTTCTACAGTTACAGACCTTGATGTATTTTCCACTTCTAGATTACCTTCAACATACTCAGTTTAATTTTGGGAGATATGCAAGATATGTTTTCTTTGTTTTGTGTTTTTGTTTTCGCTGCCTCATTTTGCTCTACAATGGCAGAAGTTAATACCTTCTAAAACATGACCCAGTATGCACCCAGAACCAAGTATTATACCATGCTGTTTCATTCTGTGAGATTCCTCATTCCCATTCTGCCCCCCCCCCTTTATCTCATCTATGCTTTGGTGGTCAATGTTGGGGCCCTCTACAAGTATTTCTGGTTTATATAAATTTGGGACTGAGCATCTTCTAATAATACAGAACTTAATATATCAGAAACAAGAGAATCACCCTCCGGACCCCTACATTCTCCCTCCACTACAACTTCTTCACCACCACCATCTCCCAGTCCCGCCCTCCCCACCTTTTTTTCTTATTCTCTTTTTCTTTTTCTATTCTTCTTTTTCCCTCCTTTTTTCCCTTCTTTTTTAGGTTCATGGCCTTTTATTTTTTACTACTTTTTTTTTAAACTTGTTTTTCACTTTAGTTGTCCTTTCATTTTATTTTGTCTGATCTGTTTTCAATTTCTGGTCTCTGACCCTCGGCAGAATCATCTGGGTGAAATTTAGTCAGGTCATGGTTGATAGTCTTGACACCGCCCGCTCATACAGCCACTCTGCACTGAGAAAAATAACTAGAAAGAAGAACTCCCCCTGATGAACATAGATGCAAAAATTCTTATCAAGATACTAGCCAATAGGATCCAACAGCCCATTTACCTGGATTATTCACCACGAACAGGTGGGCATTATTCCTGGGATGCAAGGTGACTCAACATACACAAATCAACCAGTGTGATATGCCACATGCGTAAAAGAAAGGACAAGTGCCATATGATCCTCTCAATAGATGCAGAAAAAGTGCTTTACAAAATAGAGCATCCTTTCTTGATAAAAACTGTCCACTGTGTAAGGCTAGAGGGAACATATCTCATTTGCATAAAAGCCATATTAAAAAAAACTCACAGCAAATATCATCCAAAACAGGGAAAAACTGAGATCTTTTACCCTAAGTTCAAGAACACGACAGGGATGTCCACTCTCACCACTGTTGTGCAACATAATGCTAGAAGTCTTAGCCTTGGCAATAAAAATTTTAAAAAATAAAGAAATAAATAAAAACTTAAAAAACCCACAAAGAAATAAAAGGCATCCAAATCAACAGAGAAGAAATCAAACTCTCCCTTTTTGCAGATCACATGATTCTCCATGGAAAAATCCTAAAGGACTCCAGCAAAATATTGCTAGAATTCATACAGCAATTCGGCAAACTGGCAGGATACAGAATCAATGCACAGGAATCAGTGCATTTCTGTGCACTAACAATGAGACAGAAGAAAGAGAAATGAAGGAATTGATCCCATTTACAATTCTACCAAAAACCATAAGATACCTAGGAAGAAACCTAACCACTTTGGTAAAGGATCTGTACTCTGAAAACTGTAGAACACTTAAGAAAGGAATTGAGGAGGACACAAAGAAATGGAAATTCCCATGCTCATGGGTTGGAAGAACAAATATTGCTATAATATCTATACTACACAGAGCAATCTACACATTCAATGCAATCCGTATCAAAATACCATCAGCATTTTTTCATAGAGTTGGAATAAACCATCCCAAAATTTGCGTGGAAACAGAAAAGACCCAGAATAGCTGAAGGAATGTTGAAAAAGAATCCCAAAACTGGAGGCATCACAATTCCTGACTTCAAGCTGTATGACAAAGATGTCATCATCAAGACAGTGTCCTACTAGCACAAAGACACACAGATCCTTGGAACAGAATATAGAAGTCAGAAATGGACCCTCAACTCTGTGGTCAACTAAACTTTCACAAGGCAGGAAAGAATATACAATGGAAAAAAAGCCAGTCTCTTCAACCAGTGGTGTTGGGAAAGTTGGACAGACACATGCAAGAGAATAAAACTGTACCACTTTCTTACACCAAACACAAAAATAAGTTCAAAGTGGATGAAAGACCTAAATGTGAGACAGGAATCCATCAAAAATTGCAGAGAATGCAGGCAGCAGCCTCTGTGACCTCAGCCATAGCAAAGAAATGGATGCAATTGATTGCCTCTCCAGAGGCAAGAAGAACAAAGGCAAAAGTGAACAATTGGGACTTGATAAAGATTTAAAGAAGAACAAAAACCCAACAAACTTTGTACAGAAAAGGAAACAGTCAACAAAACTAAAACTTTTTTTAGTTTTAGATATTCGTAAATGTCGTATCAGATAAAGGGCTAGCATCCAAGATCTATAAAGAACTTATCAAAATCAACACCCAAAAAACCCAAATAATCCAGTCAAGAAATGAGCAGAAGACACGAACAGACATTTCCCCCAAGAAAACACACAAATGGCCAACAGGCGCATAAAAAAGAACTTTCCGCATCACTGGGCACCAGGGAAATCCAAACCAAAACCACAATGTGATCCCACCTCACACCACTCACAAGGGCTCAAATTAAACTCAAAATTAAACTAAGGGGCACATGTATGTTTATAGCAGCAATCTCCACAATAGCCAAAATATGGGAAGAGCTAAGATGTCCTCATCAACAATCCAATGAATGGATAAAGGAGCTGTGGTATATATCCATTGTGTGTGTATACTCAGCCATCAAAAAGAAAGAAATTTTGCCACTTGCAATGGAATGGGTGGAACTAGAAGACATTCTGCTAAGCAGAATAAGTCAGTCAGAGAAGGGCAAATACCATACGATTTCACTCATATGTGGAATTTAAGAAACAAAACAGATGAACATGGGGGAGGGGAAAGAAAAATAAAACAAGATGAAAATTGAGAACCAGGCAAACCATAAGAGATGCTGAGCTTTAGGGAACAAACTGAGGGTAGCTGAGGGATTTGGGTGAGAGGATGGGCTAACTAGGTGATGGGCATTAAGGAGTGAAGTAGTGGCACTGGGTGTGGTGTGCAACTGATGAATCACTTAATGCTACTTCTGAAACTAATAACACGGTATGGGGGCGGGGCAAGATGGCAGAAGAGGAGGGGTCCTCAACTCACCTGGTCCCACCAACTTACTGAGATAACTCTGAAATCATCCCGAACACTGACAACTCCGACCTGAGATTTAAAAAGAGAACAATCAGAATGCTCCCGAGAGAAGGGAGCATTTGCTTCTAGCAAGGTAGGAAGGTGGAAAAAAATAAAAGAAAAATAAAAGAAATAAATAAAAATAAATAAATAAATAAATAAATAAATAAAATAAAAATAATAAATAAATAAAAGAAATAAATAAAAAATAAAAAAATAAATATAAAAAATATAAAAAACATAAAATAAAATGAAATAAAAATATAATAAAAAATATAAAAGAATATAAAATATAAAAAAATAAAAATAAATAAAAAAAAAATAAAGGTAGGAAGGTGGAAAAAAATAAAAGAAAAAAGATCAAGTTGGGGAGGGGCACCACGAGGAGCCCAGATAAAGCTTCCTGGAGGGACAGGAAAGCCCAGCCCTGGAGAAGCAGGAACTTTGAAACTCCACCGTGGACTTTTCCCCCGAGGGAAAAGTGCTTAGCAGGGGAATCAGGTAGAGATAAGTGCTTAGCTTCCTTTCCTTAGCAGGAAGGGCAGTGAAGCCTCCAGTTTCCCAGAGACACGAATACAGGAGGGGCCCCTGGAGGGAAAACACACCACAGACTGGGCAGATCTGTACAGGGCTGGCGGCACGTGGCAGGGCATCTGGGAGAAGCCAGTGGGTTAGGCGGGCGGCTCCAGACGGAGGTGTCTGTGCCCTGCTGCCTTGGGGAGCCACGTGCCCCAGAGGCGCCATCCCAGCAGCACAGGGCCCTGGATCCCAGGGCACCGAGCAGACAAAGCCCACGATCCTGCTCTACCCCTGAGACAGGCGGAAGCAGGGAGGGCACAGGACAGTGGGGACTCTCCTGCCGCTCGCTGGGTGCCCTGCAAGCTGTTCGGATCAGTGCCCCCCACACCGCCCCGGAGGTGTCGCACTAGTCCAGTGCCAACTGGAAGACTGCGGTAGTTACTAGCAGGGAGCTGACCCCAGAGCTGGAATTCTGGCCACCTCCATTGTTGATTTCCTCCTTGTTTCCCCCTGTGCCTGGGAGAGGCAGCACTACCAGGGAACAGAGGCCTCACAAGGTAAACATCTACCACTGAGCCGGCAACTGGCAGGGGGCGGGACAGCTCTCCCAGGTGCATGCACGCACATGTGAGAATCAGCACAGCAGAACCCTCGCCCAGAGGACCAGCTGGAAGAACAGGGGAAGAGCAAGTTCTTGACCAAGCAGCACTGGAAAGCTCCCGGGGAAGTCGAGAGATTTATGGTATATAGAACTAGAGGGTACCCTCCCTTCCCCCCACCCCTTTTCCCAGTACAACTCGTTTATATATCAGACGAAAAGCTTCCAATATTTTTTCTCTTTTCCCACCTTAAATACAATATTTTACCACCTCTTCATTTTTTTCTTCCTTTTTTGACTTTCGTATGCCTACAATTACATATGCATTTGTCTTAGATATATTTTTCACTTCTAGATTCCCCTCAACAAACTCAATTCAATTTTGGGAGATATGTGAGATCTTGTTTTGCGCTTTTTGTTTTCTCTGTCTTGTTTTGTTCTACAATGACAGAAGTTAATGCCTTCTGAAACATGACCAGCATGCACCCAGAACCAAGTGGTATAGTGTGCCGGTTCATTCCGTGAGATTATATTCTCTCTTCATTCCCATTCTGGCCCCCGCTTTTTATCTTGTTTATGTTTTGCTGGTCACTGCTGGGGCTTTCTACAAGTATTGCTGGTTTATATACATTTGGGATTGAGCATCTCCTAACACATAGAACTTAATACAATTGGAACTAGGAGTATCACCCTCCAGAACCCCTAGGGTAGACTACATTCTCCCTCCACTACAACTTCTTCACCACCACCAAATCCCCATCCACCCCCTCTTTCTTTCTTTTTCTTATCTTTTTTTTCCTCTTTTTTTCTCCCCGCCCCCTTTACTTTTGCTTTTTTTTCCCCCTCTCTTTTTCTTTTTTCTTTTTCTTCTTCTTCTTTGAGATTCTTGGCCTTTTACTTTTTACTGCTTTGTTTTAAAATGTGTTTTTCACTTCAGTGGTCCTTTTGTTTTATTTTGTTGTGATCTTTGTTTTCATTTTCTGGTCTCTGACCTCATCAGAATCCTCTAGGGTAAAATTTACTTAGGTCGTGGTTAATACTCTTGACTCAGCCCACTCATACAGCCACTCTGCACTGAGCAAATGACTGGAAGGAAGAACTCACTACAAAAGAAAGAATCAGAAAGAGAACACTCTGCCACAGAGTTCCAGAATATGGATTACAATTCGATGTCAGAAAGCCAATGCAGAAGCACAATTATAAAGCAACTGGTGTATCTGGAAAAAAGCATAATAGATTCAAGAGACTTCATGACTGCAGAATTTAGATCTATTCAGGCCATAATAAAAAATCAATTAAATGAGATGCAATCCAAACTGGAGGTCCTATCAAGGAGGGTTAATGAGGTGAAAGAAAGAGTGCACGAACATGAAGGCTCCTAACTCTGGGAAGCGAACTGGGGGTGGTGGAAGGGGAGGAGGGCGGGGGGTGGGGGTGAATGGGTGACGGGCACTGAGGGGGGCACTTGACGGGATGAGCACTGGGTGTTATTCTGTATGCTGGCAAATTGAACACCAATAAAAAATAAATTTATTATAAAAAAAAAGGAAAGAAAGAGTGTGCGACACGGAAGACAAGTTGATGGCAAGGAAGGAAGCAAAGGATAAAAGAGACAGACAATTAAAAGACCATGAGGAAAGGTTAAGGGAAATAAATGATAACCTCAGAAGGAAGACTCTACATATAATTGGGGTTCCAGAGGGCACTGAGAGAGACAGAGGACCAGAAAGCATATTTGAATAAATCATAGCTGAGAACTTCCCATAGCTGGGAATTTGGGCATGGAAACAGGCATGCAGATCCAGGAGACAGAGAGGCCCCCTCCCCCTCAAAATCAATAAAAACCATTCAGTATCTCGACATTTAATAGTGAAACTCGCAAATTCCAAAGATAAAGAGCAAATCCTTAGAGCAGCGAGAGACAAGGGATTCTTTTTTTTTTTTTTTTATTAAAGTAGTGGGGTTTTTAGTTTATTTTTTTATTTTTTTATTTTTTTATTTTATTTTTTTTATGATAGTCACAGAGAGAGAGAGAGAGAACTAGAGACATAGGCAGAGGGAGAAGCAGGCTCCATGCACCGGGAGCCCGACGTGGGATTCGATCCCGGGTCTCCAGGATCGCGCCCTGGGCCAAAGGCAGGTGCTAAAGTGCCGCGCCACCCAGGGATCCCGAGACAAGGGATTCTTAACTCATATGGGGAGAAATATTAGATTAACAGCAGACATCAACACAGAGCCAGAGCCAGCCCTTTCTGGCCTGCCAGGAAATATTCAGGCTACTAAATGAGCAGAACATGCAGCCAAGAATACTTTATCCGGCAAGGCTCTCATTCAGAATAGGAGGGATAAAGACCTTCCAAGATAGGCAGAAACTGAAAGACTATGTGACCACTGAACCAGCTCTGCAAGAAATATTAAGGAGGCCTCTGTTAAAGAAAGAGGAAGCCCAAAGAAATAATCCACGAAAACAGGGACTGAATAGGTATTGTGATGACACTAAATTCATATCTTTCAGTAGTTACTCTGAGGGTGAATGGGCTAAATGATCCCATCAAAAGACACAGGGTTTCTGACTGGATAAAAGAGCAAGACCCATTTGCTATTTGCTGTTTACAAGAGACTCATTTGAGACCTAAGGACACCTCCAGCCTGAAAATGAGAGGATGGAGAACAATTTACCATTCAAATGGTCCTCAAAGGAAAGCTGGGGTATCACTCATCATACCAGATAAATTAAAGTTTATACCAAAGACTGTAGTAAGAGATGAAGAGGGACACTACATCATACTTAAAGGGTCTATCCAACAAGAAGACCTAACAATCATGAGATGTTTATGCCCCTACTGTGGGAGATGACAAGCATATCAATCAATTCATAACCAAAGGAGAGACAAAATTAGATAATAATACACTACTAGTAGGAGACTTCAACGTGGCACTTTCTGCAAATGACAGATGTACTAAGCACAACATCACCAAAGAAACAAGGGCCTTGAATCATACATTGGACGGCATGGATTTCACAGATATATACAGAACTTTCCATCCGAACTCAAATGAATACACATTCCTCTCAAGCGCACATGGAACTTTATCCAGAATAGACCACAGGCTGGGTCACAAATCAGGTCTCTACCAATACCAAAAGATTGGGGTCGTCCCCAGGATATTTTCAGAGTATATAATGCTTTGAAAGTAGAGCTCAATCACAAGAAGAAATTTGGAAGAAACTCAAAACACGTGGAGGTTAAAGAGCATCCTATTAAAAGAGGAATGGGTCAACCAGGAAATTAGAGAAGAATTACAAAGATTCATGGAAACTAATGAAAATGAAGATACAACTGTTCGAAATCTCTGGAATACGGCAGAAGCAGTCCTAAAAGGGAAATACATTGCAACACAAGGCTCCCTCAAAAAACTGGAAAAAACTCAAATACACGAACTAACCTTGCACCTAAAGGAACCGGAGAAAGAACAGCAAATAAAACATACACTAAGAAGAATAAGAGAGTTAATAAAGATTTGAGCAGAGCTCAAGGAAATAGAGACCAGAAGAACTGTAGAAAAGATCAACAACACCAGGACTTGGTTCTTTGAAAGAATTCATGAGATAGATAAACTATTAGCCAGCCTTATTAAAAAGAAAAGAGAATAGACTCAAACTAATAAAATCATGAATTAAATAGGAGAGATCACCACCAATACCAAGGAAATACAAATGATTTTAAAAACATATTATGAGCAGCTATACGCCATTAAATTAGGAAATCTAGAAGAAATGGACGCCCTTCTGGGAAACCACAAATTACTAAAACTGGAAAAGGAAGAAATAGAAAGCCTGAACAGGCCAATAACCAAGGAGGAAACGGAAGCAGTCATCAAAAACCTCCCAAGACACAAAAGTCCAAGGCCAGATGGCTTCCCAGCGGAATTCTATCAAACGATTAAAGAAGAAATTATACCTATTCTACTAAAGATATTCCAAAAGATAGAAAGGGACGGAATACTTCCAAGCTCGATCTATGAGGCCAGCATCACCTTAATTCCAAAACCAGACAAAGACCCCACCAAAAAGGAGATTTATAGACCAATATCCCTGATGAACACAGGTGCAAAAATTCGCAACAAGATCCTAACTAGCCAATAGGATTCAACTAATACATTAAGAAGATGACTCACCATGACCAAGTAGGATTTATCCCCAGGATGCAAGGCTGGTTCGACATCGGCAAAACAATCAATGTGATAGATCATATCAACAAGAGAAAAAACAAGAACCATATGATCCTCTCAATACATGTAGAGAAAACATTTGACAAAATATAGCATCCATTCCTGATCAAAACTCTTCAGAGTGTAGGGATAGAGGGAACATTCATCAGCATCTTAAAAGCCATCTACAAAAAGCCCACAGCAAATATCATTCTCAGTGGGAAACACTGGGAGCCTTTCCCCTACGATGTCGACAGGGAAGTCCACTCTCACCACTGCTATTCAACGTGGTACTAGGGCAGCCCTGGTGGCCCAGCGTTTTGGCGCTGCCTTTAGCCCCGGGTGTGATCTTGGAAACCCGGGATCCAGTCTGACGTCAGGCTCCCTGCATGGAGCCTGCTTCTCCTTCTGCCTGTGTCTCTGCCTCTTTCTCTCTCTGTCTGTCTCATGAATAAATAAATAAATTCTTTCAAAAAAAAAAAAAAAGAACGTGGAAACACAACAACAACAACATGGTACTAGAAGTCCCAGCCTTAGCAAATCAGACAACAAAAAGGTGTAAAAGGCATTCAGACTGGCAAAGAACAAGTCAAACTCTCACTCTAAGGAGATGACTTGATACTGTACACAGAAAACCCAAAAGACTCCACCGCAAGATTGCTAGAACTGATACAGCAATTTGGCAGAGTGGCAGGATACAAAATCAAAGCCCAGAAGTCAGTGACCTTTCTATACACTAACAATGAGACTGAAGAAAGAGAAATTAAGGAGTCAATCCCATTGACAATTGCACCCAAAAGCATAAGATACCTAGGAAGAAACCGAACCAAAGAGGGAAAGGATCTATACCCTGAACACTACAGAACACTTCTGAAATAAATAGAGGAAGACACAAAGAAGATAGAAAAATATTCCATGCTCATGGAGTGGAAGAATTAATATTGTGAAAATGTCAGTGCTACCCAGGGCAATTTACGTGTTCAATGCAATCCCTATCAAAATACCATGGACTTTCTTCAGAGAGTTGGAAGAAACCATCTTCAGATTTGTGTGGAATCACAAAAGACCCCGAATAGCCAGGGGAATATTAAAGAAGAAAACCATAGCTGGGGGCATCACACTGCCAGATGTCATGTTGTACTACAAAGCTGTGGTCATCAAGACAGTGTGGTACTGGCACAAAAACAGACACATAGATCAATGGAACAGAACAGAGAATCCAGAAGTGGACCCTCAACTTTATGCTCAACTAATATTCGACAAAGGAGGAAGGAGTACCCACTGAAAAAAACAGTCTCCTCAGTCAAAGGTGCTGGAAAAATTGGATATCCACATGCATAAGAATGAAACTGGACCACTCTCTTGCACCATACACAAAGATAAACACAAAATGGATGAAAGATCTAAATGTGAGACAAGAGTCCATCAAAATCCTAGAGGAGAACACAGGCAACACACTTTTTGAACTCGGCCACAGTACCTTCTTTCAAGATACATCCACGAAGGCAAAAGAATCAAAAGCAAAAATGAACTATTGGTACTTCATCAAGATAAGAAGGTTTTGCACAGCAAAGGATACAGTCAACCTTGATACCAGTCAAAACTAAAAGACAACCTACAGTATGGGAGAAGATAATTCCAAATGACGTATCAGATAAAGGGCTAGTATCCAAGATCTATAAAGAATTTATTTAACTCAACAGCAAAGAAACAAACAATCTAATCATGAAATGGGCAAAAGACATGAACAGAAATCTCACAGAGGAAGACATAGACATGGCCAAAGGGCACACGAGAAAATGCTCCGCCATCACTTGCCATCAGGGACATACAAATCAAACCCACAATGAGATGCCACCTCACACCGGTGAGAATGGGGAAAATTAACAAGGCAGGAAATCACAAATGTTGGAGATGATGTGGAGAAAGGGGAACCCTCTTGCACTGCTGGTGAGGATGTGAACTGGTGCAGCCACTCTGGAAAACTGTGTGGAGGTTCCTCAAAGAGTTAAAAATAGATCTGCCCTACCACCCAGCAATTGCACTGTTGGGGATTTCCCCCAAAGGTACAGATGCAGTGAAAAGCGGGGACACGTGCACCCCGATGTGTCTAGCAGCAATGTCCACAATAGCCAAACTGTGGAAGGATCCTCGGTGTCCATCGAAAGATGAATGGATAAAGAAGATGTAGTTTATGTATACAATGGAATATTACTCAGCCATTAGAAATGACAAATACCCACTATTTGCTTTAACGTGGATGGAACTGGAGGGTATTATGCTGAGTGAAGTAAGTCAATTGTAGAAGGACAAACATTATATATTCTCATTCATTTGGGGATCGTAAATAATAGTGAAAGGGAATAGAAGGGAAGGGAGAAGAAATGTGTGGCAAATATCAGAAAGGGAGACAGAACATAAAGACTCCTAACTCTGGGAAACGAACTAGGGGTGGTGGAAGGGAGGAGGGCGGGGGGTGGGGGTGAATGGGTGACGGGCACTGACAGGGACACCTGACGGGATGAGCACTGGGTGCTATTCTGTAAGTTGGCAAATTGAACCGATAAAAAACGATAAAAACTGATAAAAAATAAATTTATTATATATAAAAAAGGAATATTACTCAGCCATTAAAAACGACAGATTACCCACCATTTGCTTCGACGTGGATGGAACTGGAAGGTATTATGCTGAGTGACTTAAGTCAGTCGGAGAAGGACAAACATTATATGGTCTCATTCATTTGGGGGAATATAAAAAATAGTGAAAGGGAATAGAGGGTAAAGGAGGAAAAGTGAGTGGGAAATATCGGAAAGGGAGACAGAACATAAAGACTCCTAATTCTGGGAAACAAACTACGGGTGGTGGAAGGGGATGAGGGCGGGGCGTGGGGGTGAATGGGTGACGGGTACTGCTGGGGGGCACTTTACGGGATGAGCACTGGGTGTTGTTTTGTATGTTGGTAAATTTAACACCAATAAAAAATAAATTTATTATAAAAAAAAAGACAATGTGATAATGCACAAAAACAGACACATAGATCAATGGAACAGAATAGGGAATCCAGAAATGGACCCTCAAACTAGGGTCAACTAATGTTCGACAAAGCAGGAAAGACTACCCACTTGAAAACGGACAGTCTCTTCAATAAATGGTGCTGTGAAAATTGGACAGCTTGTGCAGAAAAATGAAACTGGACCCTTCTCTTCCACCACACACAAGGATACATTCAAAATGGATGAAAGATCTATATGTGAGACAAGGATCCATCAAAATCCTAGAGGAGGGATCCCTGGGTGGCGCAGCGGTTTGGCGCCTGCCTTTGGCCCAGGGCGTGATCCCGGAGACCCGGGATCGAATCCCACATCGGGCTCCCGGTGCATGGAGTCTGCTTCTCCCTCTGCCTGTGTCTCTGCCTCCCTCTCTCTCTCTCTGTAACTATCATAAATAAATAAAAATTAAAAAAAAAAAATCCTAGAGGAGAACACAGCCAACACCCTTTAGGGTGTTGCAAGAAGTTGCAAGAACTTGGCCACAGGACCTTCTTGCAAGATACACCTATGAAGGCAAGGGAAACAAAAGCAAAAATGAACTCTTGGGACTTCATCAAGATAAAAAGCTTTTGCACAGCAAAAGAAACAGTCAACAAAACTAAAAGACAACCTACCGCATGGGAGAAGCTATTTGCAAATGACAGATAAAGGGAGGTATCCAAGATCTGTGAGGAAGTTATTAAACTCAACACCCAAGAAACAAACAATCCAGTCATGAAATGGGCAGAAGACAAGAACAGACGTCTCTCCATAGAATACTTACACATGGCCAACAAGCACATGAGAAAATGCTCTGCATCGCTTGCCATCAGGGAAATACAAATCAAAACCACAATGAGTTATCACCTGACACCCGTGAGAGTGCAAAAATTAACAGGACAGGTAAAAACAAATGTTGGCAAGGATTGGATAAAGGGAAACCCTCTTGCCCTGTTGGTGGGAGTGTGAACTGGTACAGCCCCTCTTTGAAACTGTGTGGACATTCCTCAAAGAGTTAAAAATAGATTTACCCTACGACCCAGCAATAGCACTACAGAGGATTTATCCCAAAGATACAGATGCAGTGAAAAGCAGTGAAAAGCCGAGACACCTATACCCCAATGTTTATAGCAGCAATACCTGTAACAGCCAAACTGTGGATGGAGCCTCCGTGTCCACTGAATAAATGAATGAATGAATAAAGAAGATGCGGTATATCTATATATATATATATACAATGGATTATTATTCAGCCATTTGAAACGACAAATACCCATCATTTGCTTTGATGTGGATGGAACCGGAGGGTATTATGCCGAGTGATGTAAGTCAGTCAGGGAAGGACAATCATTGTATCGTTCCACTCATACAGGGAATATAAAAATTCTTGAAAGGGATTATAGGGAAAAGGAGAGAAAATGAGTGGGAAAAAATCAGAGAAGGTGACAAAACATGAGAGACTCCTAACTCTGGGAAACAAACAAGGGGTAGTGGAAGGGGAGGTGGGTGGGGGGATACAGTGACTGGGTGACACGCACGGAGAGGGGCACTTGACAGGATGAGCCCTGGGTGTTATAGTATATTTTGGGAAATTGAACTCCATTAAAAAATATAAAGAATACCATATATGTTAATATTATTGAATTTATTATTTTAAAGATTTATTTATTTACTCATGAGAGACACACAGAGAGAGGCAGAGACACAGGCAGAGGGAGAAGCAGGCTCCACGCAGGAAGCCCGACGTGGGACTCGATCCCGGCACTCCAGGATCACACCCCAGGCTGCAGGCGGCGCTAAACCGCTGCACCACCGGGGCTGCCCAATTATATTGAATTGAAATAAAACATGTTTAAAATTTCCTTTGGGATTCCCCCTATCTCTACACCCCCTCCCCTTATAGATTCACGTTGGCAATCATCTCCCAAGCATTGGACCCACATCTGAAGGGTCTCATGACACGGGTTTTACTAGACAGTAATAATTGACCTTTTTCTAACAATAGCTAGCACCCTGAAGGGCCTTGAAACTTTTCTTCCAAAATTCCCTAGAGAATTGTGCTATCTCTAACCCTCTTCCAACTTAGAAGTATATAATGGGGAGAGGAGGGGCACTGCTCATGATCCCAGTGCAGCTCTTTCTGCCCGTGGGTCCTGTCCTCGGGCTTCAACTAACCCACCTGTTGCATCAAAGACATCTCAATGATTCTTTCTTGGCCCTTGGCCCTTGGCCCTAACATCTTTCTGACATCATACGGACCGTGGGGTTCTACGAAACTTCAGTTCTAGTGAAAATAGCATCGCGTCGTTTTAAACAAACAGGCCAGAGCATCCCTAGTTAAAACTGGCTGCACTCTGGCCAAGGTCCCAACACTCCCCACTGCAGGCAAAGAGAACCCTTACAAGCCAAAACGCAGCAGCAAAGTGCATGCAGCACACACCAGAGACACACGCTGGAGTCACAGGCCCTGGGCATTACATGACCTCTTCTTCATAAACCCATTACTCTTAGGAGCAAGAACACAATGGGCTTTCCTAACACATAGAAGAAGACAGAGACCTAGACAAAATGCCAAGATGGAGGAATTTATCCCAAAAGAAAGAACAAGAAAAGGTCATGGCCAGGGATCTGAGACATATATGTTATAACCCTGATCCAGAATTTAAAGCAACAGTCATAATAACATACTAGCTGGGCTTGAGAAAAGCATGGAAGACATCAGGGAAGCCCTTCCCGCAGAGAAAAAAAAGACTTACAAACTAGTCAGGCCAAAATGAAAAATGCAATAATGGAGAGTCAAAACCAACTAGAGTCAGTGGCCATAAGCATGGAGTTAAACAGAGGAATGTTTAAGTGACATAGAAGACAGAATAAGGGAAAATAATGAAACTGAAAAGAAGAAGAAGAGAAAACTCATGGGTTGCCACGGGGGCTTGTAGGGTTGGTCTTTTATTGAAACCCAACCAGGGAACCTAAATCCTTTTAACATCTCTATTGATATCACCACTGAGTAAGGACTACTGATAACACCTTCAGTGACTTACTTCCTTTTCTCTCGCTTTTTTTCTTTTTTATCAAAAAGTTTTAAACTTTATTAAAATTTTTTTCAAGATTTTTTAATAAATTTATTTTTTATTGGTGTTCAATTTCCCAACATATAGAATAACACCCAGTGTTCATCCTGTCAAGTGCCACCCTCAGTGCCCGGCACCCAGTACCCCCCCCTCCCGCCCACCTCCCCTTCCACCACCCCTAGTTCTGTTTCCCAGAGTTAGGAGTCTTCCATGTTCTGTCTCACTTTCTGATATTTGCCACTTATTTTTTCTCCTTTCCCCTTTATTCCCTTTCACTATTTTTTATATTCCCCAAATGAGTGAGACCATATAATGTTTGTCCTTCTCCGATTGACTTATTTCACTCAGCATAATACCCTCCAGTTCCATCCACGTCGAAGCAAATGGTGGGTATTCGTCATTTCTAATGGCTGAGTAATATTCCATTGTATACATAAACCACATCTTCTTTATCCATTCATCTTTCGATGGACACCGAGGATCCTTCCACAGTTTGGCTATTGTGGACATTGCTGCTATAAACATCGGGGTGCAGGTGTCCCGGCGTTTCATTGCATCTGTATCTTTGGGGTAAATCCCCAACAGTGCAATTGCTGGGTCGTAGGGCAGATCTATTTTTACCTCTTTGAGGAACCTCCACAGAGTTTTCCAGAGTGGCTGCACCAGCTCACATTCCCACCAACAGTTCACATCCTCACCAACAGTGTAGGAGGGTTCCCCTTTCTCCACATCGTCTCCAACATTTGTGGTTTCCTGCCTTGTTCTTTATCCCCATTCTCACTGGTGTGAGGTGGTATCTCATTGTGGTTTTGATTTGTATGTTCCTGATGGCAAGGGGTGCGGAGCATTTTCTCCTGTGCCCTTTGGCCATGTCTATGTCTTCCTCTGTGAGATTTCTGTTCACGAGTGACTTACTTCCTTTTTAGGGTCTGGTAATTCTTTGTTGGTCACAAGTAGCTATTATAACAAGACCCCATCTCTGGCATCCTGCAACAGGATGGTCTGGTTTATTTATCTCTGGTTTCTTTTCATCTCCACATTTTTTGGGATTTTTGTGACCCTGATTCCGTGGCCCCCTACCTATCTCTCCCTATCTAGCCCTGCCTGTCGCTTACTCTCTTCCCATAATAGTTTCTCCAGGGAATGCCATTTTATAGGATTCCCTTTTCATTTTGTAAAGTCAAATTCAATTTAGAAATTTTAAATTTACATGTAATGTAATATTTGGAATGCAAAAGAATCTTTGTGGTTCTGTGTTTACTCCTCTAGGACTATGATTCTAACATTTAAACAATCCGTATCTTAAACATATTTTTATAGTGAAAGGGAATAAAGAGGAAAGGAGAGAAAATGAGTGGGAAATATCAGAGAGGGTGACAGAACATGAGAGACACCTAACTCTGGGAAAGGAACAAGGTAGTGGAAAGGGAGGTGGGTGGGGGATGGGGTGACCCGGTGACAGACACTGAGGGGGGGGGGCACTTGACGGGATGAGCACTGAGTGATATGCTATATGTTGGCAAATTGAACTCCAATAAAAAAATAATTTAAAAAAGAGCTCCCCCCCAAAAAATAAAAACAATAAATAAAAATATTTTTAACTGTTGACTTTTACTCAGTGTGAAAATTACTTTTCAAATAACCTGGTTATCTGAATGAAGCCCCTAAAAAGGTGTTCTAAATGGAAAGTACTACAGCATCCACTTTTATAAAAACTTACCAGTTCTGTATTAAAATGAAATCGTAAAAACGACAAAATCACTTATGAGTAAAAGAAGTTGAATGCATTCTTCTTCGCTTAATGCAAGCTTAAGAAAAAACATTACTTATTACCCCTTTTGATGAGATTATAACTGAGATGCACTTATAATTAAGAAGCTTTGTCCTATGAATCATTCATTGTCCATTTATCATAATTTTAAAAACTAAAATTGGATTGACTTATTTGTAAAATCACTTGTTTTATTAATAACAGAAGACTTACATGAAATTCTTTTTTAAATTTCGTTTTACTTTTATTTATTTATTTATTTATGTATTATTTTTAAATTATTTTTTACATTTAAATTCTAAGAAATCAACCATACCGTAAATTATTAAAGAAAAGAGTGGTCCATCGTTTCCCTACAGGGAAATTCCTTTTCAACCACTGAGTTTGCCTGAGGATAAATCTCCAATTTGCTCTTTGAATTCAAATGTTCTTTTTCATCAGATAATTAACAATGAACAGTATAACACACCCTCTGTAATGCTCTTATCCACAGCACCACCTTAGTGAATGCCTAATTAATCAAAAAGCCTTCTGCTATTTCCATTACTGTTTCTTTGTGAGGCAAGAAGTCAGTATGCTTACAGTCACAGGGATGTGGGAAGGAAAGGTGGATAAATATATATGGCTTTAGCATGCCATCATTGCAAAAGTCCATTTTTGTTTTTTTATTTTTTTGAATATTTTGTATTGGAGTTCGATTTGCCAACATATAGCATAACACCCAGTGCTCATCCCGTTAAGTGCCCCCGTCAGTGCCCCTCACCCAGTCACCCCTTCCCCCCGCCCACCCACCTCCCCTTCCACTACCCCTTGTTCGTTTCCCAGAAAAATTAAATATCTTTATAACCTGCAACCCACTAACGAATACTTGAGGACGCAGAGCATAACATTCCTCCAAGAAACTGCCAACTGTCTTAATGTTTCACTAGAGGGAAAAGCAAGGTTAGTTTGACAATAGCAAGGCCTCCTGTATCTGATGAGTCTTCTTTAGCATATGAAAATCCTTTTGGAACTTGTCTTATGTTCACTTCCCCCAACCCCAACCCCAACCTCAAAGTATATAATCAGCTGCCCCTCACAATCCCCAGGCAGCAGCAGCTCTCTCTGCCCATGGGACCTGTCCCCCATACTTTAATAAAATCACTTTTCATCAAAGACACCTCAAGAGTCCTTTCTTGGCCACCGGCTCCAAAACTGCATCAACTACATTTCAAACCTACATCAACATCATCTGAACTGCCGAAAGCCAGCATAGCTTTGTGCAAAGGAGCCGAAACCTGAAATTCGATAGTGCCTTGCACAAAGGCACTGCGAGGATGGTTTGAGAAACAAACACTGGGACGTGGTTTCCTCAGGTGTTAGCAACTGCACAAAAAGCATTGCAGCAAAGCTTGTGTGTCAAGTGCAGTGGATTGAAACTAAAGAATTGGTTTTCCAACTGGAGAATTGCATTTTATACAAGCCACAATCTTACAAAGTTACATTTTTGCTTGGAAGCATGTTGATGACTTTATACAACACCTAATTGACATAACACTGGTGGGGACCTTGCGGGGGGGGGGGGGGGGGGGCGGGGGCGGGGGCGGGTTGTGGAGTGGGGAGTCAGGGAGTCCTTGTCCTTTAAAAGGCTTCTCTACAACTTGGGGATAAAAGCAGTGAAAAACACTGCCTTTGAGGACCGGCCGGTGGCCCAGCGGTTGAGCCTGTGCCTTTGGCTCAGGGAGTGATCTTGGGGTCCTGGGAGGAGTCTGCTTCTCCCTCTCTGCCTATGTCTCTGACTCTCTGTGTCTCTCATGAATAAATAAATAAAATCTTCAAACAAACAAACAAACAAACAAACAAACAAAAAACCCCCACTGCCTTTGATAATCATTGGGGTTGCCTCAGAGCTTATGATTTTCTCTTTGAGGATTTCTCGTCTGACAAGTTGGTGAGGATGTTGAAAATAAATGCCAATGTTCAAAGGATTAAGTAAATCCTAATGAAGAGGGAGAGTTAGGTCCTTGTCTCACAGAGTTGAAGAAGAATGAATTTCTCTGACAAAAGAGAGTGAGTGAGTAAAGCCATAGAAGTTTACTAAGCAAGGCTACAGAGAGAGGTCTCAGGAGTGATAAGGGTCCCAACAGGGTTGCCCACGTGGGTCTCCACTGACAATCTTTTGTTTAGAACGGGGCAGGGAGCTTGTGGCCTTATCTTATTCTTGTGACCTCTTAGTTTGAGTAGGGACTTGTGATAACGGTCTTTAATGATTTACTCCTTTTAGGATCTGGTTATTGTTTGTTGATCACAGATGATTGTCATTAAAAAAGACGCCACTACCACCACCCCTAGGGCGGGGTTGTTTGGGTTGTTCCCTCATCTCTGCTTTTCTTACACCTCAGCATTTTGGGGATTTCTATGAGCCTGATGATCCCACAGCCCCCTATCTGTCCCAACCGAGTCCTATCCATCCCTTACTCAGTAAGGTCCCTCTACCTGGGGGGCGGGAGGAAGGATCTTATATTTATGATCTGAGTTTCATGTGGCTTGTCCACTTCCAGACTCCACCAAGAACAAATATAATGCTTCTGTTTTGAATCGGTTGATGTGATGAAATAAAAGAATACAAGAATACAAGATGAGGCAGTGGATAATTCCCAAATGTTTAACAATATTTGGATCTTTTCTGAATCTTTGCTAGAGCATTCCAACTGTGGAATGAGAATAAAGGCATCCCCAAAGTTAATAGATTGCACGATCTTTTGTTTGTTTGTTTGTTTGTTTTAATGGTCTGTGATCTTTGTTTGTTTTGTTTGTTTCAATGAAAAGGAGTTTATTTTGCACCAATGAGTGAAAGCAACCTTACACAGTCCAAAGAATTTTAGTAGACGCTAAGAGAGTTTATGGTAGGCCTAATGTGTTAGTGCAACACCAAGGCTAAACATTTTCAATCTTACTGCCTATAGTATTTTGACAAAACCAATCCCTAAATTCTGGAAGTGGAATGTCCAGCTTTGGCTTTTGAACTGAATCAGTGCTTAACAGTTTGAAACACCTAATCATGACCAAATCCAGTTACAAACTGGAGTTAGCTAATTAGCTTTGTCTAAAGGAGTTTTCTCCTATCTCTGTGAGAGGCAAGTGGTTACAGTTGAAAGCCAGGTGCGTAGGTTAAACTCCTACCTATAAGGGGACTTCAAAAGGCATTGTCTTTGCTGATGTTTACATTTCAAAGAGCAGGCTCCAAGGCCATTAGGAGAGACCTTTCTGGGATCCTCGGAGCTGCCAAGGGGCTTGCTTATATAGCTCTTAAAAAGATTTACGTACATCTCAACAGAAGAGCAGAGAAAGAATTTACAAGTTCTCTAAAGGGAATGCTCCAAGGAATGGGAGGGGCAAGAGTGGCTTTCCTTTTTGGCAATAAAGAAAACAGCAAATTTATTTTATTTTTCCACATTCTCACAAAAAGTTGCTGGACAAATGTGAAGAACACCTTATTTAAACACCAGGCAAGAACCACTCCTTTTGTTTTCACCATACATTCTTGTTGTTTTGTTAACCTTTCTTATTTAATATACTAATTTTGTTGTGGTCTCAACCAAAACAACAGCAGAATTTTCGGGTCATTTGAATCAGCATAGAGATTTCAAAAAACATTAAACCAAATAAAACCCCATGTTAACCCAGAAATGCCAAGGGAGAAGAGTAATGAGGGGACATTTGCTCCAGCAGAAAACAAAGCAGAGATTAGTAACTATTTTAATTATCATTACACCTCTTCATTGTATGATTAAATGTTAAAAGAGCAATAATTCCAAGTTTTGCTGAGCCTTTTCATGAGCGTGTACGGAAATCTCACGCGTTGCTGGTAGAAATATGAAATGACACAAAAGCTCTGGAAAAATCTTAGGAAAAACTTCTCACCAAGTTACCCATACAACTACCCCATGACACAGAAATTTCACCCCTGGGTGTTGCCCAAGTGAACTGAAAACTTAGGTTCACTCAGACATTTTAACTTAACTGTTCAGCTTTATTAATAAAACCCTCAAACTGAAAACAGGGATCCCTGGGTGGCTCAGCAGCTTCACGCCTGCCTTTGGCCAGGGCGCGCGATCCTGGAGTCCCGGGATCGAGTCCCACGTTTGGCTCCTGGCATGGAGCCTGCTTCTCCCTCTGCCTGTGTCTGCCTCTCTCTCTCTCTGTCTATGCCTATCATAAATAAATAAATAAAATATTTAAAAATACCAAAACCCCTCAACAAAGTAGGGATAGATGGAACATAACTCAACATATAAATCCATATTACAAAAAACCCACAGCTAGTGTCCTCCTCAATTAGTAAAAATGATCATTTTCCCTCTGCATTTAGGAAGAAGTCTAGAATGTCCACTCTCACCATTAGAATTTAACATAGGTTAAATTGCCGAAGTCTTAGCTTCAGCAGTCAGAAAACAAGAAGAAATAAAGAAATAAAATGCCCCCAAATCAGCAAGTTCACTGTTCTCAGATGACATGATACTGTAAATACCCAAAAAGACTTCACCAAAAAACTGCTAAAATATATAAATTCAGCAAAGTTGCAGGTACAAAATACAAAATCAAGCAATAACAAAGTGGAAAACAAATTAAAAAAAAAGAAATAAGGAAATCTATGCCATTTGCAATTTCATCAAGAGGAAAAAAAATACCTAGAATGAAGACCTAACTACGTAAGTAAACAATCTGTACTCTGATAACTATAACCATTTATGAAAGAAACTGTGGAGGCATAAAGAAATGGAAAAGTATGCTGTCTATGCTGATATACTGGAAGAACAAACATTGCTAAAATGTCTATACTACCGAGAGCAATCTACACATTCAATGCATACCAAAATTCTACAAGCATTTTTCACAGATGTAGATTTTAAAAAACACCAAATATTTATGAAGCTACAAAAGACCGCAATGGCCAAAGCAATTGTGAAAAAGAAAAATAAAACTGGAGGCATCATGATTCTGGATACCAATTTGTATTACACCAAGCTGTCATCATCAAGAAAGTATGATACTTGCAGAAACCCAGACACACAGATCCATGGAACATAACAGAAGACCCAGAAATGGACCTATAGCTCTGTGGACAACTAAATTTCAACAAGGCAAAAAGAATATCTAATGGAGAAAACACAGTCTCTTCAACAAATAGTGTTGAGAAAACTCAGAAGAATAGCATAACAAAATCACCATGGATGAAAGACCTAAAGGTGAGACAGGAAACCACCTAAATTCCAGAGAAGAATACAAGTTGTAGCAATTTGACACTAGCTGTGGCAACTTCTCAGATATATGCTGAAATGTCCACAATAGCCAAACTGTGGAAGGAGCCTCAGTGTCCATCGAAAGATGAATGGATAAAGAAGATGTGGTCTATGTATACAATGGAATATTACTCAGCCATTAGAAACAACAAATACCCACCATTTGCTTCAACGTGGATGGAACTGGAGGGTATTATGCTGAGTGAAATGAGTCAGTCGGAGAAGGACAAACATTATATGTTCTCATTCTTTTGGGGAATATAATAGTGAAAGGGAATAGAGGGGAAGAAAGAAGAAATGGGTAGGAAATATCAGAAAGGGAGACAGAACATGGAAGACTCCTAACTCTGGGAAATGAACTAGGGTGGTGGAAGGGGGGGGAGGGTGGGGGGTGGAGGTGACAGGGTGGCGGGCACTGAGGGGGGGCACTTGACGGGATGGGCACTGGGTGTTATTCTGTATGTTGGCAAATTGAACACCAATAAAAAATAAATTTATTATTTAAAAAAAAGATGTGCTGAGGAAAGGGAAATAAAAGCAAAAATGAACTACTGGGTCTTCAGAGTAAAACACTTCTGCACGGTGAAGGAATGAATCAACAAAGCAATTAATGGAATGAGAGGAGATATTTGCAAATGATATATCTGACAAAGGGCTAGTATCCAAAATCTGAAGGAATTTATCAAACTCAACACCCAAAAAAACCCAAATAGTCCAGTTAAGAAATCAGCAGAAGATATGAATAGACACTTTTCCAAATAAGACATCCAGATGTCCAACAAGCACATGAAAAGATGGTCAACATCACTCATTCTCAAATAAATACAAGTCAAAATTGTGATGAGCTATCACCCCTCAGCAGTCAGAATGGCTCAAATAAACAACACAAGACACAACAGATGTTGATTAGCATGCATGAGAAAGGGAAAACACTGGTGCACTCTTGGTAGGAATGCAAACTGGTGCAACTCTCAGAGGAATTTCCACACTCTCTACCAGAAAGATTGCACCAGTTTGCATTCCTACCAACAGTGCACCAGAGTGTGGAAATTCCTCTGAAAGCTAAAAATAGAAATACCCAAAGACAGCAATTGCACTCTTAGGTATTTACCCAAAAAATAAATAAAATATATTTGAAGAGTTACAGGCACCCTGATGTTTATAGCAGTGTTATCAACATATCCAAGCTATGGAGAGAATCTAAATGTCCATCAGGTGAGGAATGGATAAACAAGATATGTCAGATACACAATGCAATATTACTTCACCATTTTAAAAAAATGAAATCTTGTCATCTGTGAGAGGATGTGGATGGAGCTCAAGTATATTATGCTAAGCAATATAAGTCAGTCACAAAGACAAATAAATACCATATTATCTCACTCATATGTGGTATTTAAGTCTCCCTCTGCCTACATCCCTGCTTCTCTCTCTCTGTGTCTCTCATGAATAAATAAATAAATATTTAAAAAATGAAAGAAAACAAGTGAATATATGGGAATGAGAGGGGGAGAGAAAAAAGATATCATTAACTATAGAAAACAAACAGTTTTGATGGAGGTTAGTAGGGAGATGGGCTAAATGGGACATGATTATTAAAGAGGACACTTGTGGGCACGTGGGTGGCTAAGTCAATTATGTGTCTGACATCAGCTCAAGTCATGATCTCAGGGTCCTGGGAGTGAGCCCTCATTGAGCACCCCCTAATCAGTGGGCAGTCTACTTGTCCCTCTGCCTCTCCCCTGCGTGGTGTGGGTATAGTCTCTGTTTCTCTTTCTCAATTAAATAAAATCTTTAAAAACACTAAAGAAGAAGAAGAGGGTGCTTGTGAATATTGTGTGTTGTATGTACGGGATGAATCAGCTCTATTCCCGAAACCAATACTGCACTGTACTGTGATAATACCACTTTTTTTAAAGTTTAAATTTAACATACAGTTAAATGTCAATATTTAACATACAGTTAAATGTGGTCAATATTATCAATCTACAGAGTGCAAATCAAAATGATCATGAGATATCACTTCTTCCTAGTAGAAAGTCTGTAATAATAATAATAATAAATGCAGAAAATAAGTCTTGCAAAATATATAGAGAAACTAAAACCCTTGTGCACTGGTGGTAATCTTTTGTAAAGCTTGCAAGTCCTATGGAAAATAGTATAGTGGTTCCTCAAAATAAATGAGAATAGATCCAATGTAGGATCCAGTTGTGTCGGATCCTATGGACAAAGAATTGAAAGGAGAGTCTCAAAAAGATAGTTTTCAGATAGTTATCTCTAAAGATAGTTGTATACACTGTACACTCACATTCACAGCAACAGTATTCAAAGGATCATGAAAGTAGATGGATAAACAGAATGTGACATATTAATAAAATGGAACATTTTTTTTAATTTTTATTTATTTATGATAGTCACACACACAGAGAGAGAGAGGCAGAGACACAGGCAGAGGGAGAAGCAAGCTCCATGCACCGGGAGCCCGACGTGGGATTCCATCCCGGGTCTCCAGAATCGCGCCCTGGGCCAAAGGCAGGCGCTAACCCGCTGCGCCACCCAGGGATCCCTGGAACATTTATTTGATGTAAATAGGAATAAATCTTGTTACATGCTATCACATATTCCATGTATGAAATTTTAGGACATTATGCTAAGCGAATTAGGCCAGTCACAAAAAGACACAGTCTGTGTGGTCCCCTACTTATACAAGTTACCAAAATTAGTCACATTCATAGAAAATAAAAAAGTAAGTAAAGCTATTGTTTACCAAGGCTGGGGTTAAGAAGAAAAGAGGAGTATTGTTAAAGAAGACAGGGTTTTTTTTGTTATTTAAAATGAAGAAGTTCTGGACACAATGCACCATAGTGTAGATGTATTAACACTACATTCTATTTACACTTCAAAACGGTAATGATGGCAAATTTTACATGTTTTTACCACAATAAAAAAAATGTGCTGTTAGAGTTACTGCTGATCCAAAAGCAAAAGACTTATGAAAGGTCTCAGAAAATTTAAAAGAGACATTAAGATTAAGAGGAAAAAAATACTGTTTCTTTCTCTTGGATTTGATTGATCTTTATCTTGAAGAGTTTGTGTTTGAATTCCTCATTACAAAAAAATCTGTCACCATCTTCCACGTCCTTGCCCTTGGGGTTTTTGATGAGAACTCTAGCTCTGCCACAAGCTAATGACTGAAGAGTTCTTCTTAGTTCTCTATCCTCTGAATGAGAAAAAAAATGTTTAGAATTTTTTATATCACACACTTAATGAATATAATCAAAAGTTACTTAGTCCATATGGACATTGCTGTTACAAACATTGGGGTGCAGCTGTCCTGCCGTTTCACTGCATCTTTGGGGTAAATCCCCAGCAGTGTAATTGCTGGGTCATAGGGTAGTTCTATTTTTAACTCTTTGAGGAACCTCCACACAGTTTTCCAGAGTGTCTAAACCAGTTGACACTCACACCAACAGTGCAAGAGGGTTCCCCTTTCTCCACATCCTCTCCAACATTTCTTTCCTGTCTTGTTAATTTTCACCATTCTCACTGGTGTGGTGGTAGCCAAACTGTGGAAGGAGCCTCAGTGTCCGTCGAAAGATGAATGGATAAAGAAAATGTGGTATATGTATATGTATACAATGGAATATTACCTAGCCATTAGAAATAGATACCCACCATTTGCTTCAACATGGTTAGAACCAGAGGGTATTACGCTAAGTGAATAAGTCAATCGGAGAAGAACAAACATCATATGGTCTCATTCATCTGGGGAATATAAATAATAGTGAAAGGGAATTAAAGGGAAAGGAGAGTGGAAAATATCAGTGACAGTGACAGAACATGAGCAACACCTCTCTGGGAAATGAACAAGGGTGGTGGAAAGGGAGGTGGGCGGGGGGTTAGGGTGACTGGGTGATGGGCACTGAGGGGGGCACTTGACAGGATGAGCACTGGGTGTTATATGTTGGGAAATCGAACTCCAATAAAAAATATATACAAAAATTTTTTTTTAAATAAGGTTTTAAAATTAAAAAAAAAAAAAAACTTACCTAATCCAGTAGCCATCTTAATTTCTTCTAAGCTGAAATGATCTCCTTCATTAAACATCAACAGCACCAATGTTTGGAAAAGAGTCACCTGAAGTTCTTTTTTGCCCTATTAGAAGCAATATTGTATTAATTTATAGAACAATAACATGTTATTGATGACTCAGGTAGGACTTTAGTTACATAAGATGGTCTACATTTGTTGTATTAAAGTATTAAATTGAAAAATAAGTCCTGTGGAAGCAAAGTAGAGCTAAAAGTAGGTGAATATTAACTAGAAAATAATAGAATTTACTGTTTCCACAAATAAATAAAACACACTTTCCATCTCAAACCTCAGAACACACTAGATATATTTTAAAAAATAACAGGAAAATATGCGTTAATTATCTATTCGTCACTTATTCACATTAATATAACTCTGGCTAAATAATTTCCCAATTGCTTCTTTCAGTTACCATTCACTGATAGTAATTATGAAAATTACGTTGTACTCCTTCTAAACATTTAACTGAAATCAATTAAATACTTAATGTTAAACCTTTGAGCATGGGGGGAAGAAAAACCCCTTTGACACTGGTCTTGACAACTTTTTGGATATGATACCAACAGTAGCAGCAGCAACAACAACAAAAACAAAACAACAGCAAGTAAGCAAATGGGACTGTCGTAACAGCAATTTTCTGCAAAGGAAAGGAAATAAATTTATTCATTGTTCAATTTAACAAAATGAACGGCATCCTACAGAATGGAAGGACTTATTTGCAAACCATTTATCTGACAAAGGGTAATATCCAAATACATAAAATATTTATACTACTCAATTTAAGAAAAGCCAAAATAAAAGCTCATTAAAAACAGGCAAAGGGTGTCAATAATCAGTTTTTCCAAAAAAGATACGCAAATGGCTGAAAACTACATGAAAACATGTTCAAAAACAATAATCACTAGGGAAACTGTAAACAAACCAAAATGGAAGTTCATCATAAAAATAACAATAGAATCATCATTATATATATATATATATTTTTTTTTTTTAAGATTTTATTTATTTATTCATGAGAGACAGAGAAAGAGGTAGAAACACAGGTAGAGAGAGATGCAGGCTCCATGCAGGGAACCCAATGTGGGACCCGATCCCAGGATTCCAGGATCACACCCTTAGCTGAAGGCTGAAGCTCAACCACTGAGCCATCTCGGAGTCCCTAGAACAATATATTATATAATCCAACAATTCCACTTCTGGGTTTCTATTTGAAAGAAAGGAAATCACTATGTAAAAGAAATCTGTGCACCCTCATGTTCTTTGCAGCACTATTTACAACAGCCATGACATGGAAACAACTTAAGTATATATGAATAGAAAAATGTGTAAGAAAATGAGACAGATTAGATTAAATAGATACACAGATTAGATAGGTTTATGTAGGTATACAGTTTTTATATACATTAATTATACATAGATACAATGTGTATTTATCAATAAGAAAATAAAATTCTACCCTTTCTGACGATGATGGACGGAAGGCATGAGGCTAAGTGAAGTAAGTAACAGAAAATCAAATGCCATACGATCTCATGTTTTACATTATACTATGCTAATATATATTCCCATCAGTCTGAGAGCATAAGTGCCCAACTAATATCTCAAAACTAATTCCCATCTGCTCATGAGTGCTAACATCTGGCCTATTTAATATCCCTAACTGAGCTGCCTTAGTGAAGGTGTTTTTCTGCCAAAACAAACCTGTAAAGGCTTTAGAAAGAACTGCGTACTCAAATATACAGATAACTCAAGGAATCAAAGATTCACGTGAACAGTACACGGTCAAAGTATACTAACAAAGCACCAAAACTGATGTCAAAAAATGAATATGAATTCTGACAAATAATTCAGAACAATCCTCTTAACAAAATTTAGTGAACTACAAATAATGAAAGACAACTAAGGGGAATTTAAGAAAACAATGCATGAAAATAATTTCAACAAAGATACAGAAATGACTAAAGATAAAAATTCTACAGTGGAAGAACAGAGTGAGTGAATTCAGTTTAGAGCTTATTCAATAGCTATCTCATTATGCAGAATAAAATTCAGTGAACTTCTGGGGTTATGAGAATCCTAGAAAAAGAGGAGAAAGACAATGTGACAGAAGATATATTTAAAGTAATAAGGACTGAAAACTTCCTAAACTAGACAAAAGAAATGTATGTCCAGACTCATGAGCCCCAAGAGACTCCAAATAGGTTAAACTTTTAAGGAGTAAACTCATTACAATGAAATTATCAAATGTGTAAACCAAAAGAGTTTTGAAAGCAACAAAAGAAAATTCGCTCATCATATACAAAAGTGAGACTACAAGAATATGAGCAGAATTCTCACCAAAACTTTGCAAGCCAGGAGAGAGCAACCTATACAGTAATAAAAAAAAAAGAAAAGAAAAAATAAGATCCAATGATATGGTGCATATCAAAAACTGCATTTTAGCTTTCACAGAATGTACAGGAAGAGGTGAAAAGATTTTGCCTAGTTTATATTAATAGCCAATTAATTAATAATTAACAGAAATTAGACAAAATACAGATAAGGCCAAGAATGGACAAAGAAAGGTGATTATATAATGAAAGGGCAATCCAAAAAGAACACAGAAATTTTAAATACATATGCTGTCAACATATGTATTTGACAGAAACTTTAAATACATAAATATATATGCTGTCAACATTGGGGCACTTAATATATAAAGCAATAGTAATAGAACTAAAAGGAGAAATAAATTAAAAAGTGACAAGTTAACAGTTAAGGACTTTCCATACACTATTCTCACGAACAGACCGTTCATCCAGATGCAAAATCAATTAGTAGGGAATGCTGAAAAATACTGTAGACTCAAGGACAAATAGAGCCTTTTTTGGGGACAGATAATATATGCCATTTAAATAATTTTAAAAAGCAGGAAGATAGAAATTCTATCAGGTCTATTTTCTGACCACAATAGTAAGAAATCAGAAATCAGTAACAAAAGGAAAACTTGCAAATATATGGAAGCTACACGACACAATAATGGTTCAAAGATCTTATAAATATACTTACTTGAGACAAATGATAAGGGAAATGAAACTGATGAGTTGTAGCAAAAGCAGTGGTTAAAGGGATTATTTTTACAGCAATAAATATCTACATTTATTGTATTACCTCAAATTCACCTAATTTATATCAAGTAGGAACTAGAAAAGCAAAAACAAACTAAGTCCAAATTAGTAGGAGGAGAGACCTGGTATCAGAGCAGAAATACATGAAAGAGAACAGAAAAAAAAAAAAAACATTAACAACACTAAAAGTTGGCTCTTTGAAAAGAAGAAATTTGCAAAACTTTACACAGACTCATCAAGAGAAATGACAAAAAATTATAAAGACAAGACACTACCACAGAAACCACAGAAATTCAAAGATTCGGAAGACTACTATATACAATAATACACCAAAACATTAGATGACCTAGAAAAAATAACTGAATTTCTAAAAATACATAACTTACCATCACAGAAACATAAAAAAATAAAAAACTTGAACACAGCAATTCGTAGTAAAGAGATCGAACAGGTAAATCAAAATCCTTCTACAAAGAAAAATACAGACCCTAACTTCATAAGGGGTAAACTACTTAAAAAATAATACCAACTCTTCTCAAACTCTTATAAATAACTAAGATGAGGGCAGCCCTGGTGGCGCAGCGGTTTAGCACTGCCTGCAGCCCAGGGCGTGATCCTGGAGACCCTGGATCAAGTCCCACGTCGGGCTCTCTGCATGAAGCCTGCTTCTCCCTCTGCCTGTGTCTCTGCCTCTCATTCTCTCTCTGTGTCTCTCTGAATAAATTAATAAAATCTTAAAAAAATAAAAATAAAAATAAATAAATAAGATGAGGAAACAGTACCAGGTTCATTTCAGTAGGCGAACATTATTACACTCATAATAAGGCAGATAAAGACACTATAAGAAAACAGCAAGATACCTTGAATACATGTGCAAAAATTCTCAAATACTGGGTAAGTGAATTTAACAGAACCTTAAAAAGATCTTCTACCATGACCCAATGGGATTCATCCCCATGATACAAAGGTGAGTCAACATATGCAAAGCTATGTGATATATTACACTAACAGAATGAAAGATACAAATCACATGATCATCTCAATAGTTGCAGAAAAAGCACTTGAAAATAATTCACGTGAATTCATGACAAAAACTCTCAAACAAGTGGTTACAAAATAACATACCTCAACATAATGAAGGCCACAAATGAGAAGCATACAGCCAACATTTAGCTGAACAGCAGAGGTTAGAATTTAATCTTAACTAAATGGTTTCAGCTGCAGGCTTACATATTTTTATTTTCTCCATTTTTCCCACCAATTTTATTTTTTTTCCTGTTTCAAACTCAGCTCCATTCCTCCAACTTCAAGCCATCTACTTATCAATTACCTCAGTCTTCCCTGTTCTTCCCCATTCTCCACTTAAAGCCTGTCCTCTAAATGTCTTCCTATGAAGTTTAGACTTTGGTCCATTAACAGGAGTAGATCCAGCTTTTGTGGCATCGGAATCTTACACAATTTGGAGACCACTCTCAATAAAAATGATTTAATTCGAAATGAAAAGTTATACAGCTAAATAACTATGTACTGAAAATGAATAAACATATTTATGGCTGGAAAGTAACATATATGGTGATTACATTATCAAGATTATAACTGATTATGACTTCATAATTTGCATTCACAGCTAAATATTACATTTCTGTTTTTGTATGGTTTTTTTTCTGTGCTTTTATTGGTTTTCCCCAGGTACATATGCATCATCTAGTTTTCAACAGGTGTTATTTCCTTTCAATGTATTAAAAAAAGGCAGAATATAGTCATAACTTTTTAATACCTATAGTTATTCATATTATCCTGAATGCAGGTAAATAGCTTCCAGGGAGTGAGATACTAATTATTAATTCCAGCAAATACTGCACTAGTTCCCTTTTATCCCAACCTTTGTTCATTCGGGGATGAAATTTTGAAAAAGTACGTGTCTGTGCATGAATACACCTGAAAATAATTAAATTATCTGTAATATAGTTCTCAAATTTGGTTATGATGTGAATTTACAAAGTAATTAAGCAGAGCTGGTTTTTTTTTTTTTAACATCATTACGATATGATGAAAAATGCTCCACAATAATGGAAGGTATTTCCCTAATAAAGAATCCATTGTGTATAATTTGCTGAATAACAAAACCAAAAAAAAAAAAAAAAAACACAACAAAGAAAGGTCTTAAAATTTTTACTGGGAAACAAGTAACACTTCTGAAAATATGTACTTGCAGAATTTTTAATTTAAAATAGATGTCACGAAATCCCTGGGTGGCTCAGTGGTTGAGCGCCTGCCTTCGGCCCAGGGCATGATCTTGGAGTTCTGGGATTGAGTCCCACATCAGGCTCCCTGCATGGAG